>NC_056726.1:1212935258-1213170258 GCF_019279795.1 Protopterus annectens
GTAGAAACTTAGTTCATAATGCATACTTTTTTGAAATATTATAAAATTGATTGGTTATCAAGATCTAGTGCTTTCTTTTGAGCCTCCCATCCATAAGGATCTCTTGGAATTATGCCACCCAAGTGTTTCCATAGCTTTGATGAAATGAATGGGATATGGTAGTTATACATTGACCATGATGCTGAATCCTTTCATTCCCGTCCTCCCTATGGAACATCCCTCCCACCACCCCCTTCCATGGATCTGGATGTGGATTCTGAATGTGTTTTTATGTATGAATAATTCCAGGCAGCAAACTTGATCTGAGAGAATAAAGCTTATTCAGGATGGGTGCATTATGGAAAGGAAAAGTTAGAGGAGCTTGAAGCTGGAACAATAGCTACGCTAGCTCAGATCAAAAAAACAGCCAGAAGATGCAGCATTCATGTTGGACAGGTATGAAGCATTAGGATGAGTACCTTATTACCATTTAATTTACAATGATTGTTGACATGCAGTGTAGAAGCATGCACTATAAATGTAACTGTCTTTCTAAAGGAGCTATATATCAATAGCTGTGTGTGTGTGTGTGTGTGTGTATATATATATATATATATATATATATATATATATATATATTATAAATATGATTTTTAAAAATATATGTAATTTTTAAAAATGTTTGGATTGCAGGTCACACATCTCCGATAAGATTAATATATGGAATCCCCACTTGCACTGGAAGGGTAGAGTTATATATAAACTTATCATGGGGAACAATTTGTGATGAGTCCTGGGATATAAATGATGCCAACGTTGCCTGCCAGCAAGCCGGCTGTGGAAAAGCTATAGCTGTGAAAAACAATGCATTCTTTGGCGAAGGAACAGGAAACATCTGGTTCACTAATATGAATTGTTCGGGTAATGAGCTTTCACTTTCTTCCTGTTCATATGACCAGCTGAGTGGCATGCAAAGTTCCTGCACACATGCAAGAGATGCAGGTATTATTTGTGCAGGTAAGTTGTCATTAGCATATCACATGTACTAAACCTTTGTATAGTAACCTTGTATGGTAGCACTCATTACATGTAGCTCTGCTGTTACGTATAGAGCTGTGCCAAGCCATTTGAAACATGAATTACTTCACGTAGAACATTACATTAAAATTATCTAATAAGAAAATATTGTCTGCAATATACCTGGAATTTTGGAAGTTTTTATTCCAAAGCTTTTACAGATGCTGAACATATTCCTTTTCTTCTTACCTTGTTCTTCAATGAAAATAAATTGTAGTTCAAAGATTATACAAATTTTAGTAAATACGACATGATTTTAAATATGTTGTGGAAACAAATATAGCTGACAAAGGTGTTCTGTACACTATAATGCCATATTATAACCCTCTCAAATCTGGACATATTTAGTAGCCAAACGTGAGCTACAAGGAATTATAGGTTGTGCAGGAATATAACATATCAAAATAAATGTAAAAAAAGAATTGAACTAATATGTTTATTATACTGTACTATACTGCACTATAATATGCTGTATCAGTATTCCATTACATTTAAACAACCTGCTGTCTACTATACAATAAGAACCTGGTCATTTTGTTTCTAAAAAGGCTTAAGTTATATTTCTCAAACTGTTGGTTTATTTAATGTGCTATATACCATTATGACCGAGTAATTAATAATCAAATCAGTTATGATTTCATTACTTTTGCATTTGATGTTTTAGTTGCACAATTTTTACTGGTTTTATACTGTTAATATTAGGTAAGCTGTCATCACAAATGTAAAAAATTTGAAGATGCAATATTTCTTTCTCTTGTACATTTTTCCTCAACCTACATGTGTTAACAAATTGTTTACAACAATGTTTAGGTTCATAGGTAGGTACTAGGCTATCGTCCCTTGGGCCTATACAAGCCTAGCCAAAAAGGTACCCTGGCTTTCACCACCCAAGAAAATTATTTTCCTGTGCCCCTGTCAAGCAGAGCCACAGAGGTGATCCACGAGGTGAATTTCCTATTTCCCATCCAATCATCAAAATTTTTCTTGAAGAGTGCTAATGAGGAGCTTTGTCTGATATAGATAGGTAGTTTGTTCCAGAGTATGGGAAGTCTCTGGGACAGGAATCTATCCCTCCAGCATGTTCTGTTTACTGTGGTGACAAGGTTTAGGTCCATAGAGCATGTAGCTCGGGTTTGACATAGCTTTGTATGTTAGGCAGAGATTGTCTATGAGTAGGCGAGATGTGATGGAGTAAAGCTGGAGTTTTTCGAGACGGTCTACATAGGGCATCTGTTTGAGACCAGTAATCCTCTTTGTAAGGTATTTCTACGGCCTTTCCAGTTGTTGTAGATGTCTTGTGAGTTACATACCAAAAGGGGCATTGTACTCTATAATGGATGTAATGAGTTACAAGTAGAGGGGAACAATGACCTCTTCTTTCCTGGATGAGAAACCTTTTGTGATGAGATGTGCCACATAGAAGGATTTCCTGACTACTGTGGCAATGTGATTATCAAAGGAGAGACTACTGTCCACCTGTGTCCCAAGGTCTCTTATCACACTTTCGGTGTTAAGTAGAATACCACCTATGTGGCAGCTCATGGATACAGAGTTTTTACCAAAGGGGATGACAATGCACTTTTTGGCACTGAGCTTGAAGCCATGGCTTTGACACCAGGCATCTGTCTCAGTGAGGCCCTTTTGTAGGATGTCCACATCGTTAGGAGTTTCAATTATTCCATCAATCTGGAAAATTTCACATATTGTCCCCCTGCATAAAGGTGGTAACTCCAATGAATTATCAAACTATAGACCTATAGCTATATTATCTCAGCTGGCAAAAATCATGGAGAAATGCATTCATAGACAACTATTAAACCACCTAATAGATAACAACTTACTAGCTAACTGCTAACATGGTTTTAGGCCATTTCATAGCACCACCTCTGCCCTCTTATCCTTCTCTGACTGTATTAACAAAAATCGCAGTAATACCACTCTGTCCTCTGCCCTCTTTACTGATCTCTCTAAAGCCTTCGACATGTTTAACCACCAGTTACTTATAAACATACTCAGAAACCTGTCACCTGATTCACTGGCTATATAATGGTTCCAATCCTACTTAAACAATAGACAGCAGGCTGTACTATGGGAGAACAACTTATCTACCCACCTCCCCATTGCCCTTGCTGTCCCCCAAGGCTCCATATTAGGCCCTCTCCTATTTTCTATTTTTATTAATGACTTAAATTCTGTAATACCTCAAGCTATCTGTATTCAATATGCAGATGATTCCACATTAATATGCTCAGCCACTTCCCCATCAAACCTACAGACCCTAACCCAAAATGTGTTTAATACAGTCGAGAAATGGCTTCTACAGCATTGCCTCATCTTGAACCCAAAAAAAACAAAACTCCTACTATTCACTCCCACCCATAGGGCCTCCCAACTTAACTTTACTGATATATAAAACAACGGTACTATCATATCTCCTGATCCCACTACAAAATTTCTAGGGGTACTAATTGATAACAACCTTAACTTTGATAATCATATTAACAGTACTATAAAAACATTCAACAAAAAACTAGGCTCCCTCTATAGGATAAAACCCTTTCTGACTCCATTAGCCAGAGCTACTATTGCCCGTACCCACTTAATCTCTACTCTCCTCTATGCCTCCCCTATATATACTAATCTGTGTAAAAACAACCTGAACAAGCTGGTTATCTCCTACAACAATATTGCCAGATCTAGCACTGGCTCCGCTTTCAGAACCCATCATTGTCTTAATCTTGAACAACTAGGATGGCTAGAGTTACCAAACCTACTACAATTTAACCAATTAACAGTTGCCCACAAGATCCTGTATCAATCTACTAATACCCCAATACTTACAAACCTTATTACCCCCTACAATAACCGTAAGACCCTATGCTCATCTAATAAACTACTTGTACAAATAGGTAAAACTAACAATATGGCTGATGACTCCTTGTTCTCTAATACCGTGGGCAAAACCTGGAACTCCCTCCCCAGTGACATGACCTCCCTTTCCTCAATAACCCTATTTAAAAACAAACTGAAACTATACCTTTAATCACATTGGTTATGCCCTTGCGCTAACCCTGACTAACTACCCCACTTATCTCTGGGTACTTATCACTATGCCTGTATAAACTAGTTGCTTTTCTGTTAACCATAAAGACAGTGTGCTTTTATATATTAATCTAATGTCATTATATTTTCTTATATCTATCCATATATGATATGTATTAACATTCTGTAAGCAGAAATGTCAGGAAATGTAAAGAATTGCTAAAATCTGTAATGTACCTGCAACTGTAAAAACTGTCATATAATGTAAATAATACTGTGTTTTGTGGAGTTTTTCTCATAGGGCCTCTACTGAAAATGGACATATATCCAGCTGGACTAGCCCTGTCAACAAATGTAAAATAAATAAATAAATAAATTATGGCTCCTAGTTTGCAGTCATCTGTGAACGTCATTAGCTTCAGAAAAGTAGATACCAAATAGGAGAGGACCCAGGACTGAACACTGTGGTACTCCAGTTGTCACTGGTCTGAAGTCGGATTTGGAGTCTGCTACTTTCACAGTGTGAGTTCTGTCAGTGAGCCAGTTGGCAACCCATCTTGTGACATAGGGAATTATACCTAGTTTAGTGAGTTTATCTATAATTCCAGAGTGGAGGATGGTGTCAAAAGCCTTGGCGAGATCTAGATAGGCTGTGTGAACCACCTTACCCTCGTCTATGGCTTTGGTGACTGCTTCAAAGAAGTCAATCAGGTTTAGGAGACATGATCTGCCTTTTACAAACCCGAACTGGGTGGGATCCAGAGTTTGGAGATTACCAACGTCTTTGTTTATAAGTTCCATGATGATACTTTCCATGACCTTGCAGACCAGGTTCGTTAGGCTAATGGGGCGGTAGTTCCTGGGGTCCCTGGTGGCTCCCCCTTTGTGAAGTGGGATAACCGTCGCTGTGCACCATTCAGTGGGCACAAAGCCTAAGGCGAGGCTATGATTGAATATGGTGCTTGGGTGGGGTGCCACTTCATTCTGTAGTTCATGTAGAACGCAGCCTGGGATGTTGTCAGGTCCCATGGATGTTGTGTTCTTGGCTTTGGAGAGTGTGTTTTTTACCTGTGCAGCCATGATTACCGGAACTTTGCATTCTTCCGGTATAGAGATGGGCCCTTTAGGGGTTGAAGGGGAGGGGGGTAAAGTTAGCACTGAACCTATCTGCCAGGATGTTGGCAATATCAGTTGGTTCTGTATATTTAGTGCCATTGTGCTATAACTCAGAATAGATCTGAGTGTTCCCATTGATATTCTTGACATAGCTATAGAATGCTTTGTGGTTGTCTTTAAAATCAGTGGCAATTTTGTTTTCATAACTAGATTTGAAGGATTTTATGAGGGATTTCAGCTACTTACTGAGGCTGACCAGGGGTTCTTCCAGTCATGGAATTTTACTCTTTTTTTGCAAGTTTCTTTCTTTTGTTGTAAAGCTTGTTTATGGCAGGGGACCATCAGATTAGCTTTCTTTTTTTGGAGGATAGCATCTTGGTTCTGTTAGGGATAGCATGATCCATGCACTCATGTAAGTGCTTATAAAGTGCATTTGTGTAGGATTCAGCAGTCGTACCTCTATTGTCCGTATGCATGGGTGTTGTGAAGTTTGCCACTTCTGACTTAAGAAGCGTGAAGTTGGCTTTGGAGGAATTTTTTATGGTGGTTTCCCTAATGAGGGGTGGGGGCAGGATGTGGATGTCTAGGCTGATTAGCTTGTGATCGGATCTGATCAATGAGGAATTGATGACCTCTGGTGTGGAACACCAGTCGCCCATGTTAGTAATGACCAGGTCTAGGATATTGCTGCCCCTGGTGGGGGTGTGGATAAGTTGATCCAAGGTGTTGGAATTTATGAATTCCAGAAAACGTTGAGCAAAAGATTTGGTACATGAGTAGTTTTCCCAGTTAATGGTGGGGTAGTTGAAATCACCCATTATTAGGGTGTTGGGTTGTACCCTAATATTTTCTACTGTATCAAGAAATGAGGAGTGGGAATCCTGGGGCATGGTGGGGGGTCTGTAGCAAGTTACAATTTGGATTGCGGTCTTGCCCAATGTTAGTTGCACTTGGATAATCTCGGATGCATTATGCTGAGCAACTAGCCTGGATATGTGAATATCCTTAATGAATATGGACACGCCTCCACCTTTAGTGTTTCGGCCAGGTTAGGTGGCCGAAAGGTGTGGTATGAATTATAACCTGGTAATGCAGAGGTGCTCTCTGGAGCTTTGAACCAGGTCTCTGTCATTGCACAGATGCCGATGTTCTCCATTTTAAGGAGTGCCTCGAGTGAATGCATTTTGAGGTTTAGACTTCTAACACTGAGTAGCATTACCCGCAGATTTTGCTTGCTTGTATCTGTTATGGTAGTGAATTTGTCATTTGAACCTTGCCTAAAAAGGCACTATAGGGGTGGCAAGAGCCTTAGCCAGTATTTGGAATCCCAAGGGCAACAGGTGCAGGCCATCTCTGGCAAAGCATTGTGGTCTGTCAATCAAGTCATCCCCAGGTAGACAGATACTGGATCTCCTTAGAATGACACCAGAAGTTTAGCCAATTGTTGAAATCAATCATTTTGTTCTTGTACTGTGGTATCATTATGGGTGATGGCAGTATGCTACTCAGAGCTAGGGTCATACCTGCCTGGGCTACAAGACTGGAGAGCTCCTCCATGTCTCTTTTCATGTAGTCCAAGGAGGTATGTCTCAGGTCATTCACACCAACATGGACAATGACAGAGTCATATTTGTACTTGTTGTGGAGTGACCTGAGTGCATGCATTATGTGGCAGATCATGGCACCCGATAGGCAGCTGACAGTAACGTTCTCCTTGTTTAGCCTGGTGAGTGGAACATCAGTGTGCCTGACTATAGAGTCACCTATGACTAGACTGTTGGATACGTTGTTCATAGGTTCATAGGTTGATACTAGGCTATCTGCCCTAGGGCATTTATAAGCCTAGCCAGAGTGTGTTTGGCTTTCGACACCCTTTTAGATTAGTTGACTGTGCCTCTGCATAGTAGGTCACAGAAGCTAGCCCTTTTGAGGTTAGTTTACTGTGCCTCTGTCTAGTAGGGACTTAAAGGTTCATAGGTTACTACTAGGCTAATTGTCCTTGTGGGCCATTTTAAGCCTAGCCAATTACCCCATGTGAGAATCAAACCCTGCACCTTGTGCATGTAAGGTAACGGCCTTAATCATTATGCCACCCTTCCACCTCCTGCCTTATGGGCTGTGGTTGAGTGGCACACTGAGTTTGTGAGCTATGTGTCATTTGGGTTGTGTTGGGGGGGGGAGGTTGCATGCATTTCTGCTTTGGAAGTCTTTGTTGCTTGAGCAGATTTTTACTGAGAGCCTCCAGAAATGCAGGTGTGTGTTTTGGTGCTGTAGGTTTTGAGGGACTATGTGATGAGTGTGGTGTGGTGCAAGTGTTTACCTTCTCCTCTTGACTGTCTAGTCCAGTCTTGGGTGAAGAGAGCTTTGCTTCCACTTTGGCTATATAAGTGCATCTCTCACAGGTTGTAGTGTTGGGTGGTAGGAGGAGAGGGTTGTCTGTATACATGAGGCAATTGCTGCATTGCCCCAAGATGCCCAAATGCATCAGGTAGACAGGAGAAAACATCGGGAGCTGACCCTTAGACATGCCTGGATTGGTGCTTATTTATTAAGTACTAAGAACTGTTTTCCTCTAGACAAGTGAGGAAAGTTGAGTGCTGTAGTAATTTGTAGCTTATTTAGTGGTTACAATGAGTTTTGAACAAGTGGTGAGCTCAAAGAAACATATGTGAGTGTTAAAACTAAAAAACTGGCTAGTTCTAAGGGAAAATTTGAAGAGCAGACTTTATGGCGCTAGGAATAGTTTAACCCTAGCGAAGCGGCGATGCATAAAGTATATTTTTTTCTATGTAACAGTAGCAAATGAGCAAACTGATTTAAACAAATTAACCAATAAAAAGCTAAAAACTGAGCCCCATTCCTGCAGTCTTCGATCAGACAAGTTCTAACTGCACACTCCTGCCACTAGGGTGCAAGGGAACCTTCTCCAAAAAAAGATAGTCTGGATTAGTGCTCAAGTTATACAAACAAAGCTAGATTCAGCAGGTGTGAATTTAGTCTATGCTACAGCAAACAAGGCGTACCAATTTCAGAAAGAAACAGTTCAAATAAGCAGGCACAATAAGCTTTTAATCAGAAACTCCCAGCTAAGAAGGGCAGAATCTACCCTCTCCTCCCACAAGAGTGCAGACCACATTAATGTAAAATAACTGGCCCAAAGCCCAAGTGCTTAAACCAGAACTAACACACTCTTAGAATAACAGACACTAAGCCTTCAATCAGCAACTCCCAACTTAGAAGGATGTAAGCCACCTGTCCTGCCACAACAGTGTAGATCACAAATCTTCTTAATGCAAAACAAATGGTCTGAAGCCCAAGTGCTTCAACCAAAGGCTTGGAATAAGAGTTACAATTTAATCAGGCTATTAACAAGCAGTAATAAATGCAGCAGAATAAATACAATAAAGTAGGAAGAAACACAAATACAGTAAAAGCAGATGAATAAAGTGCAATTTTTTATATAACAATAGAAAACGAGCAAACTGATTTAAATAAATTACCCAATTAACCAGTAAAAAAGCTCAAAACTGAGCCCTGTTCCAGCAGTCTTCAATCAGACAAGTTCTAACTGCACACTCCTGCTATTAGGGTGCAGGAGAACCTTCTCCAAAAAAGATGGCCTGGATTAGTGCTCATGTTATACAAACAAAGCTAGATTTAGCATGCCTGAATCTAGTCTATGCTACAGCAAACACGGTGCACCAATTTCAGAAAGAAACAGTTCAAATAAGCAGCCAGAATAATCCTTTAACCAGAAATTACCAGCTCAGAAGGGAAGAATCTAACCTCTCCTCCCACAAGAGTGCAGACCACAAACCTTCTTAATGTGAAATAACTGGCCTGAAGCCCAAGTGCTTAAACCAGAACTAATACACTTCTAGAATAACAGACACTGACCCTTCAATCAGCAATTCCCAATTTAGAAGGATGTAAGCTACCTGTCCTGACACAACAGTGCAGATCACAAACCTTCTCAACGTAAAACAACTGGTCTGAAGCCTAAGTGCTTAAACCAAAAGGCTTAGAATAACAGGTACAATTTAATCAGGATACTGCCAAGCAGTAATAAATACAGCAGAATAAATACAATTGAGTACTTTTAAGAAGAGGCAAAAGCAAAATAAAGTGCATTTTTTTTTTTAGTAAAGTGCAAGGAAAGAGGAAGGAGGAGGAGAGGTTAAGAACCTAAGAGGGTTGGCCTTCTCAAATGTTCTCTCTGTATTAAGTAGCATGAACACCAGACTTTGAGGGGTGCCCCAGATCAAATTTACAGTAGGAACGGGCAACGGCAAAGCCACCAACAATAACAACACCAAAAGAATAGGGTGGGGGGAGGAAAACCAGTTTCAGGACAGATGAGAGAAAACAATGCCAGAAAATATATAAAGCAATTCAGTCAGGCAAAATTAAGACAATGCAGAACTCTGAAAGTTTAAAAATTCCAAGAAATATACTTATCAATCAGTGATATATTTCCAGATAGTTTGAGAATCACACCAGCAGAACCCAGAAGTTTCCAACAGTGTATGCCAGCCATAGTGCCTGCTTTATTTTTATTATTTATTTATTTATTTATTTTATTTATTTATTTTAAGAGGTTTCATCCACAGCTCTTTATTCATTTTATTTTATTTATTTGACATTTGTCTACTGGGAAAGCCCCATTTTCAGTGGAAGCCCAGGGATAAAAGCTCCACATTGTCATAATATGACCGCAGTTAAATAATAAAAGTTACTACAAAATCTAATATGGAAGAAACAGCATATTGGCTAATTGAAATTTTCACAATTTCACTTTACCAGTGTGAATTAATGCATACAAAATACAAATATTTCAAAACCAAAGTTATACCTACAGAGTGCAAATATCTGGATATAGATAACAAGCTGATGAAAAAGAACATTGTCGATAATTAATGAATTCACAGTTACAGTACAGAGAGTTACATTATATACAAAGAGTGCACAAACTTTGGAACAAAGATGACTGGATAACATAGCCTAAGCAAAAATTATAAATGTCCTTTATCTAAGAGAGGGGAGAGAGGGACTAGTTCAGGCTAAGGAAGTGCAGGAATGCAATCAAGTCTTATCTATGTGGTCTTTTAGTAGTAGTTTTTAATTGGATAATTTAGAGTCAGATCTAATGTGCCAATGGATAACATTCCATTTTTCAGCAACTTAATATGAGTAGAGACTGGTCAAAGGATTTGTGTGGTTTCTATATGCTGAGAAGATGTTGTTTATTAAATCAAACAGGTCTATTAGGGTGGTGGAATGAAGAATAGGACTAATAGCAGGGCATTTGCCAGATTTTTGAATAATTCTGTATATGGAGATAAGCTAAATGCAATCTATAAAATGTAATCTTGTCTATAAAATGGGTGATACTAATTGCTCCACTTGCAGTTAAGAAAGTGAATTAAGTAAATAAATAAACACACTGCAGTAAATGCTATATAAATCAAAATGTTTTACATGGAAAGCATCCATGGGGTCAATCATGATGTTCCAAACATTTTCAACCAAGACAAAAATGGCGATGCTAGTTTACCTTTTCAGCTGATTAATGTAAATTTGACTAGAGCAAGAAGAAAACACATTTGTTATTTTGGTAATAAATAAGGAACTTTTCAGTTTATATATGAAGAATAAGGCTTCTGGCCTAGTATTACTGCTATGCCATAAATTCTAGGGAGGGATAAAAAAATTCTGTCACTTGAACTTCTGGGAAGAGGTAACCAAGCATACGCATTAATGATAAAAGGAGTAAGAAGAATTAATAGGAACTACTTGTTAAGGATACTGCAAAATGTCTTCTGTCAGTCTACAGGAAATACAATATAAAATAAAACAAGTATTTTCTTATCTCTAGCTCTGTTATAAAATCTGCCATCTGCTCACTCCCAGACTCTATACAGTCATAGCTATGAATATACTATTACTCAGACTTGAATAAAGCCTCCCCCTATTCGCATTTCACCCTACCCATAATACACAAATTCTACTGATTACTGTAAAGAAAATATGCAGATTTGTGTTATTATCTGATGTGCACAGTCACCAGTGTAATACTCTACAAAAACAAGGTTAGTTACCTACAACTGAAAGAACAACCCTATTTTATTGGGCTCCCTTATATTTCAGATATTGTAACTAGGATATTGCCCCCTTCTGAAAATGAAACTCCCATTAAGAGAGCAGGTATATATTTTAGGAAATACACAAAACAACAGCTTCATGCTAAGCAGAGCACCTTTCAAGACTGTTACAGATGAAAGGGCACTCTCCAAGGTCAAGCACTATGGAATAAGTTTCCACCTGAAGTTATGCCTAAAAAATCCCTCCATGATTTTAAAAAGGCATTACAAAAACACCTCAAAGAAGAGGTAACCTGTAAATGTTTTAGGGGCACAGGTTGAAACAGCAATATCCTTGGCACCTACATGTCTGCTTTGAATGATTGCTGATGTCATTTTAAAACCATATATATTGTTTCACATTGTATAAAATTGTAAAATGCTTCTGTGTATTGTTGTTTTGATTGCTTTAATGACCGTTCCTCAATCAATGTAAACTGCATCGATTGCTTTACATTGCAGTATAAAGTGGTTCTCTGGGATTCATTAATGCCTATGCTAAGTGTACACTACTTTGAGTGAACAGACAACACAAGCATAACTCACACCTTCTTCCACCTAATTTTAGTTTTCCTACTGATTTTCTTGCAGTCCTAAATATCAAGGGGGATTCATAAAGATTGTCACAAATTGTAGACCACATGTACACTTAGTGTAATCTTTCTGAGTACCAAGAAAGCACAAAAAATGTGGTAGCAATGTTCTTGAACTCAGAACTTGTACACTTAGTGTACACTTAGCATGTGCATTAATGAATCTTGCCCATTTGTGATATATACCTGCCACATATTGTGCGTTGTTTTTTTGTTTTTTTTTGACTACTGTGTATTTCCTGTGTCATGGCTGAAACATGTCTTCAGACAAACCACTTACCTGGTTAACAAATAAAAATAAATAAATATATAAAGTAACTGCCTGTGAAGATTTTGGTCCTGCACAGCGCTTACCTGTCTACAGATGAAGAAAAGATAAGCAAATTAGCTAATAATTTCTCTGAATCCTTTATTAAGATTACAGTTAAATATTGAAATTAAGTTAATGTGAATTATGTTTGTGTAAAAATAAATAAAAAAGGTACATTCTATTAGTGCTAAGTTATGAGTCAGTGCAGAAGAACCAGCATATGCTAAGGGTCTGTAAAACGGGTTTATATTATATTCTTGAAAGCAAACAATGTTGAATCTGACATTGTCGACACGAGAATAGCGAACGCTCAGAATCTCGAGCATGTAAACGGAAATCTCTGTAAGGGGAGATTTCCATTTACTGCAATGTAGTGTGGTCTCAGAGTTGGTATATTTAAGTAGCAGGGGGTGTGGGGGGTGCAAGGGGGCATGCCCCCCTGCTTAAACCCATTAGGGTACTTTTTTCTTTTTTTCTTTTTGTCTTTTTATAAGGTCGATGTTTGAAGACATCGATCATATGGTGTCGACCATATGTTGTTCGATGTTTTCAACCGTCGATCTTATATTATAGGCCCTGTAAAACAAAGGCCTTGTTTTTTCACGTCTTAATGAATCAGCAGCAGTTGCTAAAACAGTTATTAAAACTATTTGAAAAAACATCTTATGTTGTAATAAACAAAGAAAACTCAAAAACAATAAATGCAGTATAATCTTGGAAAATAAGTGATGCAAAGGAAATGGTCTCATTCCCAGCAAATATACTTAACTTTTCTAATGGAAGATGTGGATCACACATATGATCTTTCTCTTTGTTGGATAACATTCTGACTTAAATTAACAAACAAGTTGTTTTATTCCAGTTAGAAGTTTTTTGTAATGATTTTAATATTCTGTAATTTCTCACTGTTTTGAACCCATATCTCCTTCAGCAACACACCTTTTTTGTTCACCAATACCAGCTTTGCCTGTTACCGTGACATACTGCAACTCAGATGACATGAGACTGACTGACAGCACAGAAACTGGAGAATCTAGGTGTGGGAGAATGCAAGTGAACAGTGGAAGCCCACTCACTTGCCTATCCCGGGAAGAACAAGGCAGTCCAGTGTGCTGTGATGTCAACACCTACTGGAGAGACAAGTGTACAACATGCAGCGGTAGGGGTCAGGGACATGCTTGACTCAGCCATACTGTGCTTACATAGCAACCTTCATGAGGTATGGACAAGAATGGGCATGTTCACAGGGTATGGCATAACAAAACCTTGCCATCAGCAGCTGAGTGAAGAACTACATTCTAAAAAGAAAAAAAAACTCTTGGTTGCATTAATGATGGCTGTACTACAAACGGTTCTCTTGTATGGCTGCAGCTTGATGGTCAGCAGGAATAGGAACTAATAAAATCATACAAAATATAGTAAGACATATTTCATCTGGTTTCATCAAAGCTACCAATATCTGTACTCATACTGTATATCATTTTACTTCCAGGTATTTAATTCCTTATGGACATGCAATCCTTTAGGACTGCAACAAAAAGACATAATAAATATAAGCACTTCTGCAATATCTTTTTCTGTCCCTCCTTTTCTCTTACATAGACAATACACTATTTTTCTTGCATTGTCCATGTCTGCCCCATTCTGTGTCTAGAAGTTCAAAGAATAATGGTTGCACTTTTCACTAAAACAATAACCTTTATTTTATTTAGTAAAATAGATGGACTGGTGCATAAACTCAATCCAGACAAACTAGACAGAGTTAATTATTGGTACATTTTGGATATTAGATAGATAAAAAGGGGAGCCATAAAAATGATATACAGTGGACTACTGAGGATAAGAAAGAAATAAAGTATTGTTACTGTAATGCAAGAAGCCTAGAATTTCCAGATAGATGATATTCAGAAAGATTAAGAGAGAAATTAGAGGGAAAAATACTTGCTCAAGAAAAAATGTCCAAAACTTCACATGCAGTTTTGTGTTTATTAATATAACAGATCCATGGAAAACATTATACTGACCAAGAAACATTGGGCCATGTGGAAAAAGTGTGAAAAAAACCTAGAGATTTCTGAAAGGTATATAAAAAAAAAAGAGATGCAGACATGGGAAAGAAAGAAACTTCTGATATGGTGCAATGTTTATGTAAAGGAGAAAGCCACACTTATCAATACAAACAAGCAACTTCAAAGATATTTCAGAGAAAAACTGGCAACAGCACTCAGATGTGAAAAATTTTGCACTACAAAAATTAGATCACAAAGTGTGAGTGTAGCTCAGATGATTAGCAAAGCAGAAGTTAAACAAATAGAAGGTAAAGTTATATAATACCTGCGAAGTGAAGGATTTAGTGTAGAAAGTCTAACGCAGGCTATGTCACAGCATAACTGAAAAATGAGTTTCTAAAGTAAGTGGTGCGTGAGACATCTGAAGAAGAAATATGGACATAGGAGAGAAAAAAGAGATTCAATATGGTGCAATGTTTATGCAAAGGAGAAAGCAAAACTAATCAATACAAAAAAGAGCAGCAACAAAGATATTTTAACAGAAATACAGATAATGACATATAGATATAGATAATTTCACAACACAAAAAATAAGAAAACAAAGGGGGAAGTAGAAAAGGGGATTAGTAATGGAGATGTTAAAGAAACAGAAACTGAAGTAATGGATTACCTATAAAAGGAAGGATTTAGTGTAGAAAATCTAACTCTGGCAATGTCGAAGCATGGTGGAACAATGAGTCCCCAGATTAAAGAGAAACAACTGGTATGAGAGGTGTCTGATCACTTATCACATGAAGATAGTCGGGGGGGCCTTCATTAGTAAACTAATAGAAAAGTTCAGTTCAGTTGCACAGCAAAGGAAGGAGCAGGAAACAGTGGCAATTCTGATGCAGTTCATGTTGTGGCGTGATATTCCCGTGAGTTCCCATATGAAAGAGCAATGGATGACACAGGATGTAGCTGAAGAGAATATGTGACAGGAAAATGTTCTGGAACTTTCTGTAGAATGCCTGCAGAAAATGGAGAGCAAAGAATGTGCCCACAGTTTAGAAGAAAATGATCTCTAAGGGAAGAGATGCTTGATTTAATAGCGATGCATAGACATATTAAGATTGATGACAGAAATAGATTACAGAAAGTCAATAAAACTCAAAACGTTAGAAGTCGGATAAAAAAAATGAACACAGTAATCAATACTATTAACAGAAATTCATGTGATATAACAGAAGTAAATAGGACATATTACTGTGCAGCTAAATTAAAAACAGATAGAGTCTTTCCAAAAAATATACAGGAGAATAATAGAAAGGAAGGGAAGAAATCAAATGCCATCATGGAAGTATCAAATAGAAAAAAATATGAAGCAATTTAAAAGTGCCACTGTTAGGAGAGTATAGAAAAGGGAACAGATCAACAAAAATACTTAGAAAGACAGTCATGATAAACGCAACATATATATATATATATATACTATCACCAATCATGCTACTATTATACAGTACGCAAATGATTCTACCCTGATCTGCTCGACTCCTTTACTTATCACTCCACAGCAAAGCCCCCAGGAATCCTTTAACTCTGTTGAATCTTGGATTAATGATATTCATCTTATCCTAAACTCCAATTAGTCAAAACTGTTCCTATTCCCCTCCACAAAAGCCAAATCTACACCTCTCTCTTTCACCATCACTTCCAAAAACTGAGTTGTCATTTTTCCTTCTGGACACACTAAGCTACTCAGTGTTGAAATCGACAATAACTTGCACTTTGATGTTCATGTCCCACAAACCATTAAAAAGGTCTATAAAAAATGGGAACTCTATATAAACATAAAAAGTACCTCTATGATAATGGGCTGATCACCCTAGCACAAACCAACCTTTTATCCACTCTGCTGTATGCCACATCAATTCTTACCCATACTCGAAAAAAATGATCTAACCAGACTGGAAGCATGTTATAATAAAATAGCTAAGTTTGCTAACAACTCCTCTTCCTCTATGGTCTAATGAAAAATCTCTTCTCTGCATTGCTAGAGTCAACAACACTGCAGGGAAAGCCCTATTCTCTCGTATCATAGCTAAGGCCTGGAGCAACCTTCCCCAGTCAATTACATCTATCCCCACTATCACCCAGTTTAAAAGCTAACTCAAAACTCATCTGATGAATACCTGGATATGCTCTTGCATCTCACCCGATTAACAAATAAGACTCAGACACCTTAACTATTGCCAAACACAGCTTACTCTGAGGCACTGTCCAAAAGGAACCGATTAACAAATAAAACTAGGACATCTCACTTATTGCCAAACTCAGCTCACTCTGAGGCACTGTCCAAAAGCATTGCTATTGTTTGCTTTTATTTTTTACTCCTGATGTTTTCATGTAAATAACTTGTTTTTCTTTTCCTCCATTCAAATATTTAACTCTATTATCCTATGTTAAAGATGGTCGATGGAGTTTGTTCAATTATTTCTCTCTTGCTTACTGTTTTTAATATACCTACAGTGTCTTGTTCTTATGTGATCCACCTCACAGCAAGAGGTTCCCCAGTTTGATCCTCGGCTGGGGTGCCTTCTGTGCGGAGTCTGCATGTCCTCCCTGTGGTCACATGGGTTTCCTCCGGGTGCTCTTGTTTCCTTCCACATCCCAAAGACATGCTGTAGATGGATTGGACACTCTAAATTGGCCCTAAGTGTGTGTGCATATGTGTGTGCCTTCTGTGGAAGGTTGGGTGCCGGGCTGGCAACTCGACACCGTAAAACTTCACTGCCAATCATGAGCGGACAGGTGATCCGCTGTGGCAACCCCTAACCGGGAAAAGCCGAAAGAAGAAGAAGAAGAAGAAGTCTTGTTCTTATGTGATAGTTCAATTGTCTGTTCTGTTTCTGTGGAGTTTTTCTCCCCGGGCCTCCACTGTAAATGGACCTGTGTCCATAGGTTCATAGGTGTGTACTAGGCTAATGGCCCTGGAGCCTTTACAAGCCTAGCCATAGGATTAACCTGGCATTGTGCCACCCAATATTATTTCCCAGTGCCTCTGTTGAGTACAACCACTGGAGTTATCCCTGGGGTGAATTTTCTATTTCCCATCCACTCATCAAGATTTCTCTTGAAGAGGGTCAGCAAGGTGCTCTGCTTGACATGAAAAGTCGATTCTATAGCATGGGTAGTCTTTGGGTTATGAACCTGTCCCTCCAGTATGTTCTGTTGATTGTGGTAATAAGATTGCAGTCTCTGGAGCATGTGGTGCGGAGGGATTGGGATTTCTTTAGATGTAGCATTTCTAACAGAGCTGGGTCAGACATGTCTTTGTAAGTCAAGCAGAGATCACCTCTAAGTAGGCAATATGAGACAGAGAATAGTTGGAGTTTTTTTTAGTCTGTCCATATAGGACAAGTGTTTAAGGCCTAGTATCCTCTTTGTGAGGTACTTTTGTGGCCTCACCAGTTGTTGCAGGTGTCTAGTGAGGTACATGCCAAATTGGGTATTGTACTTGATGATTGGTGTAATGAGGGAAGAATAGAGAGGGACAATAACCTCTTTCTTCCTGGATGCAAAACCCTTAGTAATGAGATGTGCTACATAGAAGGACTTTTTGACCACAGTGGCAATGTGGTGATCAAAAGAGAGGTTGCTGTCAACCTGTGTTTCCAGATCTCTTATAACAACCTCTGTGTTCAGTGGACTATGAACGATGTGGTAATTCATGGGAATCGGGTTTTTTCCAAAGGGGATGACGACACATTTTTTGGCATTGAGCTTAAGGCCATGGTTCTGACACCAGTTGTTGGTCTCAGTGAGGACATTCTGTAGGATTTCAACATTACTTGGGGAGTTAATAATACCTCCCAACTTGCAATCGTCTGCAAACTTTGTTAGCCAGTGTCCCTTCATGTTGGCCTGGACATCAGAGAAGTAGATACCAAACAGGAGAGGACCCAGGACCGAACCCTGTGGGATTCCACTCGTGACTATTCGGCAGTCTGACTTTGAGTCAGCTACTTTCACACTGTGAGTTCTGTGAGCTAGTTTGCAACCCAAATAGTGATATGGGAGTTGATGCCTAGCTTAGTGAGTTTTTCTATGATTCCTGAGTGGGGAATGGTATCTAAGGCCTTGGCCAGATCAATTTAGGCTGTATGAACCACCTTGCCTTCATCCACAGCTCTGGTGACTGACTTAAATAAGTTGACCAAGTTGAGCAGGCATGATCTACACTTCACAAAACCAAACTGTGTAGGATCCAGAGTTTGGAGATTCCCTATACCCTTGTTTGTTAGGTCCATGATGATGTATTCCATAGTTTTGCATATCAGACTCATCAGGCTAATGCCCAGGGTCTGTAGTCGCTCCTGCTTTGTAGAGAGGGATAACTGCAGCAGTGCACCATTTGATAGGGACAAAGCCTGAACTTTGCATCAAGGACAAATGGGAGGATTGAGCTTTAGTGTACTTGCACGACCTAAGGGTCATAATGCTAATATTAATTTAACTATTGACAATTCGTTGATGAACTCAACAAAGTCAGCTAATTGTGAAATTGTGCATCATCCATATTTACAGTCTGTTGATAATGCATTAAATACGGCTAGTTTAGTTAATGACTGTTTGTCTTTAGGTACCCATTTGGGTAATGAACACTTGTTGCTGAACAGAATTGGATTGGTCAATAATGAGAATGAAATGATGTTACACCCTGCTGATGTTGCTTTAAATGTGATTAATTTGTCTAATGAATGTTTGGCATTTGATATGCAAAATGTATTATTGAAAGGGGCAAAATTTGTGCCCACTAGGTTTCCCACATTAGTGGACGTCATTTTTGACATCAAGTGCTTTGTTCGTAAACTAAATTTGAAAACTTTTTCCATGACAGGGAGAAAAAATATACCCAGGATGTATGTGATATTTCTGATAATGATGAATTGCTAAACTTGAGTACTTATGATTATGAGTTAGACACATTGTCTTCAGATGGTGAATCTGTTTGTGATAACTTTGAAGGTGGGGATTTATGTTTGGGCTATAGGCCTATCCCCATACCTAATTTTCTTTCTGACAGTACATCTATGCCCCCTAAATGTTCACATGCCATCAATGTATTTGAGAATACTGTTTGTGCTAAAATTGAACGTGAATTTAGTAGTTTTTTGTAAAAATAAAAAGAAGTATAATCTTAGTAAAAATGAATGGTTAGCACTTAAACAATTGAGAACAATGTTAGGATAGTTGTTAAAGAAGCGGATAAAGGGGGCAATTGGGTCATCATGGACACTGGACAGTATGAAAATATGGTATTTGAGTTATCTGAGGAGAATGTATATAAAAAAAATTACATGGGAATCCGTTGCAACAATACAGTGAGGAACTTTGTGAAATATTAGAAATGGGAATGTTTGGGTTTTTTGAAATCCAATGATGTTAAGAAACTCATGGTGATTGAACTCAAACACCCCTATTTGTATGCAATGCCAAAAATTCACAAAAATGTGAACAACCACCCAGGTAGACCTATAATTTCAGGTATAGGTTCATACATAGAGAGAGTCAACAAGTTTTTGGATCTTCATTTAAAAACTTATTTGTATCTCATGTTAAAAATACTAGTGAGGTTTGTAAGGATTTGTGTAACATGAAGTGGAATCAAAGCTACTTTTGGGCTATTGTTGATGTGACAGCTTTGTATACAAACATACAGATTAGATGGGGCTTGGAAGCTGTGAGTAAGATTATGGGAGAGGGGTACCTCCTTTTTGCTGTCTGTTTTAGAATTTAGTTTAACGCACAATTATTTTGTGTAGAAAAAAGATTTTTATTTACAATCTAAAGGTACAGCAATGGGGGCATCTTTCCCCCATCATATGCTGTCATATACATGGGTGAATTTGTAAAATTGTTCATGTTCCAAAATTCTTTTTTGTTAGTAACGTTTTGCATTACAAATGTTATATAGATGATCTCACTTTTGTATGTAGGGGTGACAAGATGGGGTTTGAAAAATTTATGGCGGAACCTAATGGGAATATGCATGGGCTCAAGTTTGTTTGGCAATGCATGGATAAAAACACAGCATTTTTAGATGTGGAATTTTATATTGCTGGGCAAGATAGAATTCAACATAGGCCATATAGGAAACCAACATCTATAAATAACTTTTTGCATGCTGACAGTATGCATCCCCCACACTTGCTCAGGGTGCTGCCATATGGTGAATTTAGGAGAATATTTTTTAATACCTCAGATAAACAATTTAGGGCAACATTCATGCGAGAGGTACATGAAAGGTTGTCTCTAAGAGGGTACTCTGATGCAATTCTCTCCAAAGCCCAGAATAAGATTTTTCAAAACGTGTATAGAGTAGATTGTCATTTCACAGAAAGAGATGAGTCAGAAAAAGAGGAAAGGTTGTTTTTGGTAACTAAGTTCTCTGAATTTTCTGAAATTTTGGAGGGAATAATAAGACAGTTTTGGGGTATAGTGACTGAAGATGTCCTAGTGGGAAATCGTTTTCCCAAGCATGTTACTTTTTCCTATGGAAGACATAATAATTTGAAAGAATTGTTAAATAGAAAAATCTATGGAATGGGGAATGATAATACTGTCTGTATGTACAGATGTGGGAAATGTTCTGTATGTACTAAGGTTAAAAATTTGCATGGTGAGAGGATTAATGGCAAGGTTTATTTTGCCAAGGAGAAATTTAATTGCAACTCATGTGGGGTGATTTATATCCTCGGATGTAATTGTTCCAATAACTTGTGGTATATAGGGCAGACCACAAGACAGGTTAAAGTTTGAATTTTGGAACACATTGGGGATATTAGAAGGAAGAATTTGGATAGCCCTGTGGCCAACCATTTTGTATCTTTGCATCAAGGACAAATGGGGGGATTGATCTTTAGTGTACTTGCATAACCTAAGGATCATAATGGTGATTTTAAAACGGAATTGAACAAACTTGAATTTAGGATGATAGTTAATTACCATAAATTAAGTCCCAGGGGGATGAACTTAGATAGCAATATGACTTTGTAGTAACTATAATTAAATTTAGGAATAAGTAGAGTAAAAATAAAATTACTTAGGAAAATGAATTATTTGAATTTTTATGATGAATTATTTATAAAATAAAATAATAGAAAATTTACTATGTGATGTATATTAGTTCCTATTTTTAATTTGTTCATAGTTGAACTATGTAGTTGCACTTTAAAGGAATCAGTTTTTGTGTAAAAAAATATATAATTGATTGGTTAATTGTATATAATTAATTGTTTTTTGGTATATAAGGATGTGATTTTTTTTAAATAAATTTTTCCACTGAAGGCGAATG
The DNA here is from genome assembly GCF_019279795.1 of Protopterus annectens. Classification (NCBI taxonomy): domain Eukaryota; kingdom Metazoa; phylum Chordata; order Ceratodontiformes; family Protopteridae; genus Protopterus; species Protopterus annectens. Next base: position 1,212,956,861 of record NC_056726.1, read on the forward strand.
GCCAAGGTACCAGAATGTATGATCGTACAATAAAAAAAATCTACATTTTGGAGCATTGTTCTTCTCTAGTTTTCCTTTGATGACTTTCTGAAGTCAAGTGAAGGTTTCTTGGTTGGTGGTTGTATTTGTGTGGTATGACCCTAGCCCTGAGTAGCATCCTGCCATCGCCCAGAATGATACCGCAGTACAAGGACAAAATGATTGACTTCAACAATTGGCTAAGCTGCTGGTGTCATTCTAAGGGGATCCAGTATCTGTCTGCCTGGAACAACATGGTCAATAGACCACGATGCTTTGCCAGAGATGGCCTGCACCTGTCGCCCCTGGGATTCCGGATACTGGCTTGCCACCCCTATAGTGCCTTTTTAGGAAAGGTTCAAAATGACAAATTCACCACTGTAACAGGAACAGGCAAGCAAAAACTAAGGGTAATGCTACTCAATGCTAGAAGTCTAAATCTCAAAACGCACTCACGCGATGCACTCCTTAAAATGGAGAACATCAGTATCTGTGCAGTGACTGAGACCTGGTTCAAGGCTCTAGAGAGTACCCCTGCATTACCAGGCTATAACTCATACCACACTTTTCGGCCATGAAACCTGGACCGGAACACCAAAGGTGGAGGCGTGTCCATATTCTCTAAGGATATCCACACCTCCAGGCTAGTTGCGCAGCATAATGCATCCGAGGTTGCCCAAGTGCAACTAACTCTGGGCAAAACTGCAATCCAAATTGTAGCTTTCTACAGACCCCCCCACTGTGCCCCAGGATTCCCATTCCTCTTTTCTTGATATACTGGAAAATATTATGGTTCAACCAAACATCCTATTAATGGGCAATTGCAACTACCCCACCATTAACTGGGAAAACTACTCATGTACCAACTCCTTCGCTCAACCCTTTCTGGAATTCATAAATTCCAATGCCCTGAATCAACTTATCCACACCCCCAGAAGGGGCAACAATATCCTAGACCTAGTCATTACCAACATGAGTGACTGGTGATCCACACCTGAAGTCAACTCCTCATTGGTCAGATCAGACCATAAGCTAATCAGCCTAGATATCAGCATCCCACCCCCACCCATCATTAAGGAAACCATGGTAAAAGATTTCTGCAAAGCCATCTTCATGCTTCTTAAGACAGGAGTGGTGAACTTCATGACACCCATGCAGATGGACAATTCAGTTACGACTGCTGAATCCTACACAAATGCACTCTATAAGCACTTACAGGAATGCATGGATTGTGCTATCCCAAACAAAACCAAGATGCTATCCTCCAAAAAAAGGAACCAATCTGGTGGTCCCCTGCCATAGACAAACTCTACAACAGAAGGAAGAAACTGTTGCAAAAGAGAGTAAAATCCCATGAGTGGAGGAGCTACCTGGTCAGCCTCAGTAAGAAGCTGAGATCCCTTATAGGATCCTCCAAAGCTAGCTACAAAAACAAAATCACCACTGATTCTAAGGGCAACCACAAAGCATTTTATAGCTATGTCAAGAATCTCAATGGCAACACAAAGATCTGCTCTGAGTTACAGCACAATGGCATGAAAATTACAGAATCAACTAATATTGCTAACATCCTGGCAGATAGGTTCAGTGCTAACTTTACCCCCATCTCACCCCCTAAAGGGCCCGTATCTATACAGGAAGAATGCAGAGTCCCTGTAATGACATCTATGCAGGTAAAAGCTGCACTCTCTAAAACCAAAAACACAGCATCCATGGGACCGGACAACATCCCAGGCTGCGTTTTACATGAACTTCAGAATGAACTGGCTCCCCACCTAAGCACCATGTTCAATCATAGTCTCACATCTTTGTACCCACTGAATGGCGCACAGCAACAGTTATCCCACTCCACAAAGGGGGAGCCACCACTGATCCTGAGAACTATCACCCTATTAGCCTGATGAGCCTGGTCTGCAAGGCCATGGAACGTATCATCATGGAAATCATAAACAAAGACATTAGTAACCTCCAAACTCTGGACCCCACCCAGTTCAGGTTTGTGAAAGGCAGATCATGCCTTCTGAACCTGATCGATGTCTTTGAGGCAGTCACCAAAGCCCTAGACGATGTTAAGGTGGTTCACACAGCCTATCTTGACCTCGCCAAGGCTTTCAACACCATCCCCCATTCTGGAATATAGCTAAATTCACTAAACTAGGTATAAATCCCTATGTCACAAGATGGGTTGCCAACTGACTCACTGACAGAACCCACACTGTAAAATTTGCAGACTCCAAGTCTGACTTCAAACCAATAACAAGTGGAGTACCACAGGGTTTAGTCCTGGGACCTCACCTGTTTGGTATCTACTTCTCTGAAGTACAGGCTAACACAGAAGGCCTCTGGCTAATGAAGTTCACAGATGACTGCAAACTAGGAGCCATAGTCGAGTCCCCAAAAGATGTGGACATCCTACAGAAGAGCCTCACTGAGACAGATGCCTGGTATCAGAGGTATGGCCTCATGCTCAGTGCCAAAAAGTGTATTGTCATCCCCTTTGGTAAAAACCCTGTACCCATGAACTACCACATAAATGGCAGTCTACTTAACGCCGAATGTATGATAAGAGACCTTGGGACCCAAGTGGACAGTAGTCTCGCCTTTGATAATCACATCGCCGCAGTAGTCAGGAAATCCTTCTCTGTGGTACACCTCATCAAAAAAGGGTTCTCATCCAGGAAAGAAGAGGTCATTGTTGCCCTCTACTCAGCACTCATTATACCCATTATAGAGTACAACGCCCCTTTTGGAATGTACCTCACAAGACATCTGCAGCAGCTGGAAAGGCCACCGAATACCTCACAAAGAGGATTACTGGTCTCAAACAGATGCCCTACATTGACCATATCAAAAAACTCCGCTTTACTCTGTAGCATATTGCCTACTCCGAGGAGATCTCTTCCTAACATATAAAGCTATGTTAAACCCAGAGCTGTTGGACATGCTGCACCTAAAGAAATCCCAATCCTTCCAAGCTACATGCTCTAGGGACCTAAACCTTGTCACCACAATAAACAGAACATGCTGGAGGGATAGATTCCTGTCCCAGAGACGTCCTATACTCTGGAACAAGCTACCCATCTATGTCAAGCAAAGTTCCTCATTATCACTCTTCAAGAAAAATCTTGATGAGTGGATGGAAAATTGGAAATACACCCCGGGCATCACTTCTGTGGCTCTGCTCGACAGGGGCACAAGAAATTAACTTTCTTGCGTGATGTAAGCCAGGGAACCTTGTTGGCTCAGTTTACTTAGGCCCTTGAGCCGATAGCCTAGTACCTACCTACCTATGAACCTATGAACATGCAGTTTATACAAAATCAGACACATATAAAACAATTATATAGCGGTTGCTGTGTATTTTATACTAGGTCTAGAAATATCACCTGATCATGTAAAATAAAAGTCAGAATTGGATCTAGCAACAGGGACTGTCTTCACGGAATGTTCAGCTTTGTGGACATCTGGGACATCATAGTATCTTAATGTAGATGGGTTAGCGATTTGCTTTTTGAGGTTATCAAATGCTCAGTGCTCTCTGGTGTTGTTCTAACCATAGCCATGCAACATTTTTGCGTGTCAGCTCTCTCAAAGGTGCTGATAACTCACTAAAGGCAGGGATAAATGTGCCCAAATAGTTAACCATACCAAGAAAATGCTGTAAGGCTTGGACATTGTCTGTGCTGCTTGCTTGGAAGGATCTGGTTGTAAGCCTGTAGTTGTAAATAAATTATATACATAAGTAACTTCTGGTAGTCTGAATTTGCATTTCAGAGGACTGAGCTTGAAATTCACTTCATGCGCTCTGTCCAGAACTTTCCTGAGGTTTCTATCATGCTTTATTTACCATTACCTCCAACCAGTAAATCATCAACTATTATTGCACATGGGCAGACTGAAAGAATTTGCTCCATTGCATGCTGAAAGACTTCACTGGCAGAATGTATTCCAAAGGGCATCCTGAGGAATCTGTATCTACCAAACTGGGTACTGAATGTAGTCAGTAGTGAAGATTTGTGATAAAGCATTACTTGCCAAAAGGAACTCTTTGCATCTAAGACAGAAAAAACAGTGGCATTTGGTATGAGTTGCAATTTCCTCGACTGTACGCATAAGACAATGAGTTCTTTTTAATGTCTTGTTCAAGTCTCTTGGGTCAATGCATATTATGATTGTATCTGAATTTTTCTTGTGAGCAGCTACCATGGAAGATACCCACTCAGTTGGTTCTGTGACTAGACAAATCACACCTTGCTGCACCATTTTGTCAAACTGGACCTTGACTTTGTCCTGCATAGCTATTGGAATCTTCTTTCTGGTCTGCTCACTGGTCTGCTTTCATGGAGTACACAACTGGAAGTTTGCCTAGCTTGTCTTCAAAAACATCAGCATACTCTGATAAAATAGCATCAGTAAAGCAGAAACTGGGACATGTGCTTACATAATGGACTTCTTTGGTAAAAAAAAAAAAAGCTGTTTCATTCCTAAACTGTCTTTGAGACCTAATAATGACTGTGCAGGTCTTCGGACTACATAAAATTGCAAGCTGTAACTTTTCCCAGCTGAATAGCATGAAAGCACTACTGAATCTTTGGTTTGAATCTCTTCACCTCCATAAACAACAAGCTTCACACAATTGACCAAATAAGGTTACTCACCAGCTCTCACTTTAGCAAATGTTTCTGCTGACATCATATTAAACTTTGAACCAGTGTCTACTTTGAGATCTGTGGGCTTGCCATTGATCAGGACAGTATAAAATACTTCATTTTTTGCCAACGGTTCTACTGCATTTGACCACTGATACACCATTTGCATAGAAAGTAGGGTTACCGCTTTCTATATGATCAACTTGCTTTTTTGAGTGACCTTTCTTAACAACTGAATGAGGCTTGCTTGCTTTACAAAACTTTTGAAAATGGTTCCATTTTTTACAGTTGTGTTATTGTTGACCAAATGCTAAGCACTTCTCTCTTTTAGACTCATGGATGGCACCACAATTACAACAGTTAACAATAAGACTTGACTTGGGTTTTGCAGACTCACTCTTATACTGTACTGAGCATGCCCTTTTCACTAGGCTAGTCTTGGAACTTGCTAAAAAGCTATGGGGTTTCCCAAGTAGACCCACAGGGGTTGATGCTGCCATGTACTTAGGCCTGTTTCTGCTTGACACGTGTTGCATGCTGTCTATGTTTGCTCTAGAGGCTGTTGAAACCATGCTCGTATCACTTGCAAGCATACCTGTGTGCCTTTCTGTGAGCTCATGGATTTGACAAATCTCTGTGGCTTTGCTTAATGTTAAATCACTATCATGAAGCAAAATCTTTCTCACTGAAGCACTATTAACATCACACACAAGCATGTCCTTTATTAACTCATCTTTCAAATCACCAAATTTGCACATTTTAGCCTTGTTTCTCAAGTCAGTGATAAAAGCTGCAAAAGTTTCACCTGGCTTTTGGTCTCTTGTATAAAATAAGTGCCTCTCCAATGTAACATTTGTCTGGGGGTTGCACATTCCTCAAAATTTACATTTTAAGCACTCAGGGTCCTCCCTGGATTCAGCTGGTACCACAATATGATGGTTTTCCTCCTTTCCTGCCTATAGTTCTGGTACATACACAAATGAACACTCTCTTTCACTGGCTTCTGACCCAGCTAAATTTAGCAAAATGAATGCTTTTGTATGTGCATCTTTTGTCAGAAAAAGCCACTTATATGAAAATACTGTATTCCTGCTGGAATACTCTCCAGTTCACTGCTATATTATGATCAAGCACAAGTGGACCTGGCCTGCAAAATGCCTCTGCCATATCAACACACAGTAGTGAAAGTGCTTGAAATCATGTATGAACATACACACATAAATATATATATATGCCAGAACTTTATACCAGTATTTGTAATTATGCCCAACAGTACAACAAACTCTTTGAAATAACTGCACTTTGACAATTAAGTCTCTGCAGCACAAGAACACTTTGAAATCAATGTACTTTATGAAACCACTCCTTATCAGTATAAGAAATACTTCAAAATAACTGTAAATTGTGATTAAGAAACACTTTGAGATGAATGCACTTTGCAACTAAACTGTACACGGCACAAGAACCTACTTCAAACAACTCTAGTTATGCTTTGAATGTCTTCGGTCAATGCAAAATAGTAGTTTGTGCTCAAACATGATCTTTTACTAAAAGAATAAGCAGTTGCCTTGCTCTTTGAGCTTATTTTGCCCTTTTATTGTACCCATTGTGCCCTTTTAATCACTTATCATGTTCATTATACTGTCTGTTTTACTCTAAACATGCTTGTTATGCAAACCAGAGGTAATCCTGAGCCTTATATGAATAGTTCTGCTAGTTTTATCAAATATAATGGTTTTGAAAATTTTGTTTAATTAATAATGCGGTTTTGCCTTACTTTTGCTTAATAATATGTTTTTGTGCTACTCATTTGATTAATGATGTGTTCTGTGCCTTATAAATGCACTATTTCATTTTCTTAGCCAAATAAAGCATTTGTGCAGTTTACCTTTAGCTCATTTCTGGCCCGTTTTTGTTTGTCTGAGCTCTGTTTCACTGAATCTGCTTAGTCTGCCTTCACCTTCATCTCTGCACCTCATGGCTCATAGAAGTTGTTCTTCTAATCCCGGTTCTGACTCCATGTTGCTCATCTGGTAAAGATAAAACAGATTAACATTCATGGGTTCTGTTCAAGCAGCTTTATTACCCACAAAGACATCAATAATGAGGCTTTATAACTTAAACTTAAACTTATAAACAGACTGACCACCACACTCATACATGTTAACACTCTGGCTGTTCTCTCAAAATGGCTCTGCTGCCTGCACGTGCTTAGAATTTATATGCACATAATACATCTGGAAATGCTTCTTAAAGGTACATACACACTCTCTGATTTACACTAACTAAAGTATTAACAACGTTACACAAAGATTCATCCCTGAGTAAGAATTACTTATATGCACATCCTGAACAGACACCAACCTGTTAACAACAGGAAAAATGATACTCCACCTTAAGAGAGAACCTAACAGCTATTCTAAAAACTATAGACCAGTAACTTGCCTTCAAATGATGTATAAACTATACACTGGAAATGATGCTGACAAATGTTTTACTTATTTAGGAAAAAAACTCAATCATGACAGTAGAACAAAAGGTAACAAAAGAAAGTCATATGGAACAAAGGATCATTTTGTTAAAGTCAAAATGGAGAATTGTAAAAAAGGGAAGAATCTAAGCATGACATGGACAGATTACAAAAAAGCTTATGACAGCATCTCACTTTCACGGATAAAGGAGTGCTTACAGATGTTAAAGATACACCCTACATTGAGCAAATACATTACAGTGCCCATGAAACAGTGGCAAGCTACATTGCAGCTACGCCATAAGAAAGGACAAATTATTATCCCAGGGTTAAAAATTCAAAGGATTATATTCCAGGGTGACTTTCTGTCACCACTGCTCTTTTGTCTTGGCCTTAACTCATTAAGCTGTCTATTTAACAGATTAGTTCATTGTTACAATTTTACTTCCAGAAAACAACAAATTATAAAGACTTCTCATGTTCTTTTATGGGTGATTTAAAAATGTACAGTTTATCAGATGAGGAGCTGAACAACTGCAAGTGATCAAAACTCCATTGGATAAAATAACAATATCATTTGGTGTTAATAACTGCGTAAAAGCAACATTTAAAGCAGGAAAACTGCAGCACCAAGAAAATATCAGTCTGGGACAGGAATGTGATGCAAAGGAATGTGAGCAGGAGGGAGTATATAAATACTTGGGTATTGATGAAGGATAGACAACAAAACATGAACAAATGTGAACAAAACTCAGTAAGGAATAATTTAGAAGATTAAACAATGTTGAAAACAGCCGTGACATCTAGGAAGAAAGTCCAAACTATAAATTGATTTGCTCTTCCTGTTCTAACTTACAGTTTTGGTGGTGATTGTGTGGCCCAAAGGGTATTAGATTAATTGGACAGGTAAACAAGAAAAATGCTTCATGCTTATCAAATGATATATAAAATTCAATGTATACCAACATTATATATTCCTCATTCTAAAGGAAGCTTGAGCCTCCTCAAAATTGATTATATTTAACAATCTGCCAACCTCACAAGACGCAAATGTAGTGAATGTTTTAAAGCATTAACTGAACAAATCTAAGATGACTTCCCTGCTTAGATTAGCAGAAGCATATCGGTGTGAAGTGGAATGGAAACAAAACCGAAAGCAGACAAAAATCAGGCAGCAACTGAATGTGTCAAAAAAAAAAAAAAGAAAGAATATAAGGAGAGAAGGATCAGATGAGAAAGCAAGAAATTTGGAAAAGACATAAATATAGCTGCAAGTACAGAAAACTCCTGGAACAACCTCATGTCAATCAGGATCTGATGCAGGAATGGTTAACGAGAGGTGAATTTAAACCAAAAGATAAAAGGTTAGTATTAGTAGCCCAGGATAGTGGACTACGTACATGTTAGCTTACAAAGTCCATTGAACATGTGGGAGAAACAGACAAATGCAGGTTCTGTAAAACAGCCGCTCACTTTTTTTGCTGAATGTAATACATTAATGGCAGAGGACCTGTATACTCAAAGGCATAATAATGTGGTAAGACTGTTGCATTGGAGATTGTGCAAGCATTACAATATTAAAGTAGCTGAGAAGCACTGGAAACACGAGACACAAAGTGATATAGAGAATGATGATCCCATGTAATATAAACTTCATCAATTACTAACAGTTCAAAACTAGATGCGAGGAAGCCAGATATAAAAGTCTGTGAAAAGAAGACAAAAGTATCATTGATCATAGAAATCGCTTCACCTAGTGATTGCAATGTGAGACACAAAGTCATAAAATGCTTTTTATGGGTTGGGAGGGTGGCCTAATGTTTAAGGTGTTTGCCTTACAAACACAAAGTGCAGCATTTGAGTCTCACAAGAGATAATTGGCTAGGCTTACAATGACTCACAAGGGCAGTTAGCCTAGTACTAACCTATGAACCTATGCCAGAACTGCCAGGCAGAAATGAGGGCAATGTGGAAGAAGGATACCCAGACAGTTCCAATAGCAATAGGAGCAAGGGATCCCATAAAAAAGAATTTACAGTCTTTATTTAGATATGCTACGGACACATGTAGCTCCATATCAACTGCAGAAGGAGTCATTTCTGGGCACATTGCGGGTGCTGTGAAGAGCACATTTGGCTAGCATCATATTAATTTCATGAACTTTAATCATATCTTGACTTAGGAATTGCATCCATTCCTGTCATATTATTAGAAACCCAAAAGACTTGGAGAAATTAAACCAGTGAACCTGAACAGGAGAAAGTAATTTTACATGATTATTAGTACGTTAACCATGCATATGTACATTAATAGATACGTTAGCAAAATAACTTCAGTTTTTCTGTACATTAACAGAAACATTTGCATATTTACATGCATGTACAGTAACAGAAGCACTGAGAAGTACAATTTCAGTCAGAGGAGCTCATATTAGACATGTGTTGAAAGAGTTTATTTTGGAGAACTGATTGCAGACATGATCACTTGGTTTAGGAAGAGGTCCAAAGTGAGGAAGAGTGAGAAGTTTTCAGACATCTAGGCTAGCACAATTCAGGCTGGCTGGACCTAAAAACTCTTGCATGTGTGGAAAGTGTGCATGCAGGTGATGAAGGAAAGAAACAGTCCATGGGCCAAATGTAGTTTGTATAACATGATGATAAATAGAAATGTAGAACTTCGAGGAATTTTAAGTGCTCCTGTGGAGGAAAATGTGGGAGTGTTTTCCAGAGTCAGCTGTGTTTATGAACTGATAAATGTGATCTGGGATTTTGTAGTTATAGGGCATTTTGGCATTTTTGTAGGGAGAAAAGCAGAAGAGTGCCTTCATGTTTAAGTATTAGCCATTTTTGACTATAGATACACATGATTTAGGATAAGACAGTTATTTAAATAAAAGATTACTGGAGTTTATTTAGCACTTTATTAAGGATGGTATCAGTGCATGTATGTAATCAAAGTGTAAGACCAATTATACTCAACAGTATCTTGTAATACTCCTCAGAGGAGGTACATTACCATGGGAGTCAACTGTATGAGTCATTTTTTTTAAACAAAAGGCAGTTTGAGTTTATTTAGTTATTTATTAATGATCATATCAGGATATGTGTCCTAAGTATCTATAAGAATAGATTGAAATTGATTACTTATAAAAATGGAAGTCAAACTAAATGTTTGCCTTAAAGAACATGGACTTATTTTACTTTGATTTGGTAAACCAACTATAAATCTGACAAGTCATCATGCATGGTGGAAATATACTAGAGAGACCTTCCAGCAACAAATGGGGAACACAGTGAGTATACCGCAGGCATCTGCTTTGTAGATGCTCCCTCAGTTTGATGCCATGCTACAATGTGTGGGGGAGCATATGTGGCTTCCACATAGCACTGAGGAGAGAAGCAACACAATGAGGGTATTTTATGACATAACGCATTTCCAAGAGCTACTTGGAATTACTGGCTGTACCAATGTCATAATAAAGGTCACAAATTTGGATTAGAGACAATAGTTTATCAACTGCCCTTCCATTTCTGCAGCTGCAGCAGCTGTGAAAACAACATAAGAATAACTGAGTCTATGAATTAATCTTTCACCAAACCCCTGCAACCCAGTGGAACTAATCCTATATAATAAAGTGCTATGGAAAAGTGGTTGACATACCTTGGGCAGACTGATATTGTACTTAAACACCTGATACTCCTGTGTCAGCAAGGAAGCCATGCCATGACATTTCCGTATAAAACCACCTTGGCACTTTACCTCAGTCCAATATTACTCACAGGGCAACTAGCTTGCATGATGAGCAACTTTTACACATTTAGTTAGGACTATTTAGGTCTACCTTACCTTATTATAGCACCCAGGACTACTACTGCTCAGAGATAATCTGGTTTGGGCACTGGGTAGCATTGCTGGTTTTGTCAGCTGCAGATTACACCATGTAAGCACCCTTTCCTTATCCAGTTACACGTACCCTCCACTCCTATCCTTTGCAAGTACACATTTGGTACTGCAACCATGGATGTGCACCTTCCTGCTATCTCTGATCCAGCTTGGTGGACATGGACACCCTGAGGCAATGTAACGATTGGCTTATGTAGACGGACAGCCACTTAAGTCGTGAACAGACAAAAACAGTATGTGAGAGATGTAGTTACACATTGACACTGGAGGCTAGACTCTTATATACAGACACAAAAAGCAACAAATAGGTTATCAGCAACTCACGCACATCACTTACTGCACCTACAAAGGACCACACACACGTAGACGCACATATGCGGAGGTACTCACATACAACTTACCCAAACCTCAAAGGCCTCTCAGGTACAGTCCTCAGAATCTTCACATACACACAAACAAGATAATTCCCATCACAACACATAAAGCCACTAGCAAGTCCATAAAGTGAAACACTCCACAACCCAATATTCTGGTCATAGGAGTCTCCATTGTGAGACACACCAATGTCCCTTTTACCAGGATGGATAAGGGCAAGGTTACGATTAGTTGGCTGTCAGGGGCCAGGATTCACCAAATCATGCAAACACTCAGATCACTTACTGCTAAGTATTAGTATGACTCTGTCATAGTCCATATTTGCGTGAATGACCTGAGAATTACCTAACTGGACTATATGAAGAGGGACATGATTGAGCTCTCAAATTATGTGTCACAGGCAGGTATGAGCCTAGCACTGAGCAGCATTCTACCATCTCCAAGGACAATACCACAATAGCAGCAGAAAATAAATGATCAACTTTAACAATTGGCTTAGCTATTGGTGTCATTCCAAAGGGGTCCAATACTTGTCAGCCTGGGAAGACATGGTTGATAGGCCACACTGCTTTGGCAGGGATGATCTTCACCTGTTACCTCTTAGCTTTCAGATATTGGTCAAACATTATCCACCCCATAGGGCCTTTTTATGCATTGCCATACAGATAAACCTTCCAACACAACAAAAGCTACTTTGGACAACCTAAAAATTTTACTGCTCAGTGATAGGAGTCTTAGCAAAAAAACTGCACTCCCTGAAAGCTCGTCTCACTCCAGAGAATGCTGAAATCTGTGAAGTTACTGAAACATGGTTCAAAGCCACAGAAGCCACTCCAGCAGTGCATGGCTATAATGCCTTTCATATATTCTGACCACCCACTGCACATGAAATAGCAAAAGGCTGAGGTGTATCTATCTACATAAAGGATAAGCACACCTCAAGGCTGGTCAAACAATATGACATGCTTGAGCTACTCCATGTCCAACTAACCATGGGAAAAATCCATTACCATATTCATGTTAGTTACAGGTCCCCTACAATGGACCAGAAAACCTATACATCATAGGTTCATATGTTCATAGGAGGTGACTAGGGTAATGGCTCTAGGGCCTTTACAAGCCTAGCTGTGTAAAAAAAAACCTTGTACCCTAATTGACCATAGTTAGATGGTCATTCCTAGCAGAGAGATTCTATAATCAGCACCGACTACCCCTGTCTGTGAGGGATACAGGTGCCACCCCTGGGGAGAATTTATGGTCACCCATCCAATTGTCAAGGTTGTGCTTAAACAGGGTCATTGAGGAGCATGAAGTGGGAGCTTATTCCAGAGGCGTGGCAATCTCTGATAGATAAATCTGTCTCTCCAACATGTTTTGTTAATGTCACAACCTAGGTTGAGATCCCTGGAGAGAGTGACTCTTATCCCACTTGATTTGTAAATGTGCAGCATTTACATTAGGGCAGAGTCAGAGACTGCTCTGCAGGCCAGGCACAGGTCACCTCTCAGCAGCCTGTATGATACACAGTACAGTGACAAGGCTTTCAGTCTTTTCATGTAAGTCACATTTTGGTGGTCCTGGATTCTGTTGGTTAGAAACCTCTGGGGTATCTGCAGTTGCTGCAGGTGTCTGGTGAGATATATACAGAAGGGAGTATTGCGCTCAATTATGTTTTGATAAGGGTGGAGTACAGTGGAGTTATAACCTCGTTAGTCTTGGATGCAATGCCCTTATTTATGAGATGTGCAATATAGAAGGCTTTCCTTACCACTATGGACAAATGGTAATAGAAGTTTAGATTGCTATCAACCTGTGTTCCCAAGACTCACACCACTGGGTTTGAGCTTACATGGGGTGCTATTTATATCATAATTAGCAGGGGCTACTTCTGTGCCAAAGGGGATAATGAGGCTTTTTTTTTTGCATTTAGTTTTAGTCTATGACTTTGGCACCAATCATTTATCTGTATCAGCCCTTTCTATAATATGTTTACGTCATTGGAGGACTCAGTCATTTTGCCCAGTAGCAGTCATCTGCAAACTTGATAAGCCACAAGCCATCTACTTTCACCTAGACCTCAGAGAAACAAATTCCAAATAGTAGAGGGCCCAGCACACAACTTTGTGGTAATCACTGGTAACTGGTCTACTGGTGGAGGTGGACTCCCCAACTTTGATAGTGTTCTTTATGTCAGTGAGTCAGCTGGCTACCCATCCAGTGATGTATGGGTTAATCCCCAGCTGGGAGAGTTTCTCAATGATTCTTAAGTGGGGCACTGTGTCAAAAGTCTTACCTATATCAACATAGGTGGTATATACTGCTTTGCCCTCATCCAGGGTTTTGGTGACATTCTCAAAGAAGTCCACTAGGTTTAATAAGCAAGATCTACTCTTGATGAAATGAAACTGGGTCAGGTTAAGAATTTGAAAGTAGCCTGTGTCCTTGTTGATAAGGCTGATGATGATTCTTTTCATGGCCTTGCAGATAACACTGGTTAGGCGTATGGGCTGATAGTTTTCTGGGTTGTTTGATGGACCCCTGTATGCAAGGGGATTACTGTTGCTATTCTCTACTCTGCCAGAACAAAGTGAGTGCTCAGGCTATGGTTAAAGAGAGTACCAACTGGTTCTGCTAGGTCTTGTTTTAGATTGTTTAATAAGCAACCTGGAATGATATCTGGTCCCATAGAGGCCATGCTTTTGACCCTGAAGAGAGCTTGTATGACCTGTTCTTTGGAGATACTCAATAGAGGACTGGTGTCAGGAATGCTTTGGGGTAATGTGGGGAAGGGGGGGTTGAAGTTATTGCCATATCTGTCAGATAGCAGGTTGGCAAGTCCCTCAGGTTCTGTGTGAGTGGTACCATCCACTAGAAGTTTGGCACACAGCTGGGCATTCCCTTTTAGATTTCGGGCATAGCTAAAGAATGTCTTATGGTCGTCTTTAGCTAGGGATGATAATTTAGTCTCATAACTAGTCTTAGAGGACTTTACAAGATATCTAATTTGCTTGTTCAAGCTGTGGAGGGTACTCTTCCTCTATTTAGTAAGTTCCCTCTTGTTCTTAGATATCAGTCTCTTTCTTTTGTTATATAACTTATTTATACTTATAGTCCACCAGGGTGGCTTGTTTTTTTCACAAGGACCGGGTTTTAGTCCTGTCAAGTACAGCTGAGTTACATTTGTTTGAGCGTCTATAAAGGGCATCTGTGTACTCTTCTGCTTAGGAGTCATTATTGGCTGTGTTAGCAGGGGCTTTGAAACTTTTTATACCATCACTTAATTTGCTCCTGTGGGGGTGTCAGGTCTAATTTCTACTTTAAACACAAGTGATTTTATGGTCTAACCTTATCAGGAAGGACAACACAAAGGGGGTAGTGCAATGACCCCTCATGTTGGTGAGCACTAGGTCTAGGACATTTGAGTCCCTTGTGGGTGTACAGACCAAGTTTTCTAGGGTATTTGAATTAACAAATTCCAGGAACCTTAGAGTGATCATGTTTGTGCTTAAGCAAGTCACCCAGCTAATAGAAGGATAGTTGAAATCTCTCATGACCAAAGTGTTTGGCTGTATACTGAGCAACTCTAGCAAGTCCAGGCAGATGGTATGCTTCTTCTGATTCATGATGGGGTACCTGTAGCTAGCAGTGATGTGGTGAAGTATTTTGCCTATAGTTATTTGGAGCTGGAGTAGCTCAAGACAGCCGTACTGTTTTACCAGTCTTGATATGTATTTGGATTTAATGAAGATGGATAGTCCTCCACCTTTGTTTTTTTTTTTTCATGCTCATTTTGAGGTCTGATCATGTGAAAGGCATTGTAGGCTTATATGGCTGAGGTGCTCTCTGTGGCCTTGAACTAAGTCTCAGTGACTGCACAGACACCAGCATCTTCCAAGGTGAGGAGTGCTACCACGGAGTGTGATTTACTGTTTAGGTTCCCAGCATTAAGCAGCATGACCTTGAGTTTGTCTCTAGTGGATTTCTTTATGTCAGAAGTTTTGTTGTTTTGACAATGCCTAAATAAGGCACTATGGGGGAGGCTAGCATCTTTGCCAGTATCCAGAAGCCTTTAGGAGACAGGTGAAGGCTACCTGTAGCAAAGCAGTGTCGTCTGCTGACCATGTCTCCCCAGGCTGTCAGATATTACATCCCCCTGGAGTGACACCAGAAGCTAAGACAATTATTGAAATCAATCATAAATCAATCATTTTGTGTCTATATTGTGACATCATCCTATGCGGAGGTAGAATGCTACTTAGAGCTAGGGACATGCCTGCCTGGGACACATAATCTGAGAGTTCAGTCATGTCTGTCTCCATATAGTCCAGGGAGGTACATTTTAAATCATTCAGTCAAAATGTACTATGACAGAGTCATAACTGTAATTGTTGCTTTGTGATTTGAGTGTGCGTGTGATTTGATTGATCCTGTCACCTAACAGGCAGCTGACTGTGACCCTCTACCTAATGTTACTAGAATCACTCACCATCCTTCTCAATACCATACTCAAAGGTGATGTTAACTACCCCTCCATTAATTGGAAGGCATACATGGCCATTAACTTGCAAGCCCAAAGATTTCTTGACTTTGTAAATTCAAATGCCCTTGAGCAGTTAGTCTGCACTCGCACTAGGGGAACAAATATCCTAGATCTGGTACTCACAAATATGAGAGAGTGCTGCACCACCCTCACCCCTACCCTCCAGTGTGATGTCCTCACTGGCAAGATCAGATCACAAAGCAGTCTCCATTGAAATAAAGGTAAAAACTAGTCCCCTCACCTAACCACAAAAACTTTAAGAACTTTTCTAAGGTAAATTACCCCCTCTAAAGGGATGGCATAGCCAGTTTCCAAGCTCCCCAAATCCAGAATACACAGAAACCTATGGAGAGGTGTACACTAGCCCTGTATGCCCATAAAAAATACATAGAAATGACAGCACCAGACCAAAATAAACCCTTCCTAATTCAAACCACAAAAATAAGCTAGCCTGGTGAACCCCTGGTATTAATAGGTGTACAACAAAAGAAAGAAAATCCTGTTGAAAAGTAAGAGGGAATGTGCACATCAGAGCAAAAAGTCCATCATTAGTCTAAAGAAGGAAATCAGGGAACTAGTCATGTATCTGAAGTCAGACTTTGAGGTAAAAATAGCCTCCAAAGCTAAGGATAACCATAAAACATTTTTCAGTTATATCTGCAATCTTAAGGGTAACACCCAACAATATGCAGAATTAGTTGTAGGTGGCAACATCTATATTCAGCCAAAAGATATAGCAAATTTGCTGGACAATGAATTCAGCTCAAATTTTACCTCCTTATCACCCCCTATTTTTCCCCCAGGAAATACCCTCCACCACTCCACCACCAGTTATCACTAAAGAACAGGTTGCCACTGTGCTTTCTAAAGCTAAAAACACATCTTGAATGGGGCAAGACGATATACCAGGTTGCCTCTTAAACAGCTTAAATCAGGACTTAGCAGGTCCATTAGGATCTCTATTTCACCAGAGCAGAGCCTCTGGACTGGCTTTGTCCAGATAGAGGACAGGAACAGGGGTTTATATAATTATTTCAAATGTGCAGATACTCGAATCCCTAAAGGCCGACACCAAAATATCAAGCCGCAAGTACTGAATGTGAAAAAGTGTGAAATTCAAAATATCGAATTTCCATTGTTGGCCAACTCCAACTCTTGCTTTATACAGCCAAGCCAAACAAAATAAATAATCTACACTTCACCCATGTATATCCTGTGCTAATTAAATGTGCATCACACGCAAATGTATGTCAATGTGAAAAAAACAACACCCAAGTATGGGAAAAGTTTAATTTCTGTATCTATTGGGCTACACAAATGTATTACCATATATGCACTTACCTTAACCCTACTTCTAACCCTAAGGTCAGTATCTATTGCACATGTACATTAAATGTATTACTATATATGCACTTACCTTAACCCTACTTCTAACCCTAAGGTCAGTATCTATTGCACATGTACGTTAAATGTATTAATATATATGCACTTACCTTAACCCTACTTCTAACCCTAAGGTCAGTATCTATTGCACATGTACGTTAAATACATTACTATAAATGCACTTACCTTAACCCTACTTCTAACCCTAAGGTCAGTATCTATTGCACATGTACATTACATGTATTACTATATATGCACTTACCTTAACACTACTTCTAACCCTAAGGTCAGTATCTATTGCACATGTCCGTTAAATGTATTACTATATATGCACTTACCTTAACCCTACTTCTAACCCTAAGGTCAGTATCCATTGCACATGTACATTAAATGTATTACTATATATGCACTTACCTCAACCCTACTTCTAACCTTAAGGTCAGTATCTATTGCACATGTCCATTAAATGTATTATTATATATGCACTTACCTTAACCCTACTTCTAACCCTAAGGTCAGTATCTATTGCACATGTACATTAAATGTATTACTATATATGCACTTACCTTAACCCTACTTCTGACCCTAAGGTCAGTATCTATTGCACATGTCCATTAAATGTATTATTATATATGCACTTACCTTAACCCTACTTCTAACCCTAAGGTCACTATCTATTGCACATGTAGGTTAAATGTATTACTATATATGCACTTACCTTAACCCTACTTCTGACCCTAAGGTCAGTATCTATTGCACATGTACGTTAAATGTATTACTATATATGCACTTATTTTAACCTTACTTCTAACCCTAAGGTCAGTATCTATTGCACATGTACGTAAAATGTATTACTATATATGCACTTACCTTAACCCTACGTCTAACCCTAAAGTAAGTATCTATTGCACATGCAGGTTGTATGTATTACTATATATGCACTTACCTTAACCCTACTTCTAACCCTAAGGTCAGTATCTATTGCACATGTCCGTTAAATGTATTATTATATATGCACTTACCTTAACCCTACTTCTAACTCTAAAGTCAGTATCTATTGTACGTTAAATGTATTACTATATATGCACTTACCTTAACCCTACTTCTAACCCTAAGGTCAGTATCTATTGCACATGTACGTTAAATGTATTATTATATATGCACTTACCTTAACCCTACTTCTAACCCTAAGGTCAGTATCTATTGCACAGGTAGGTTGAATGTATTACTATATATACACTTACCTTAACCCTACTTCTAACTCTAAGGTCAGTATCTATTGTACGTTAAATGTATTATTATATATGCACTTAACTTAACCCTACTTCTATCCCTAAGGTCAGTATCTATTGCACATGTCCGTTAAATGTATTTCTATATATGCACTTACTTTAACCCTACTTCTAACCCTAAGGTCAGTATCTATTGCACATGTCCGTTAAATGTATTACTATATATATGCACTTACCTTAACCCTACTTCTAACCGTAAGGTCAGTATCTATTGCACATGTACGTTAAATGCATTTAAATGCATTACTATATATGCACTTACCTCAACCCTACTTCTAACCCTAAGGTCAGTATCTATTGCACATGTCCGTTAAATGTATTACTATATATATACACTTACCTTAACCCTACTTCTAACTCTAAGGTCAGTATCTATTGTACGTTAAATGTATTACTATATATGCACTTACCTTAACCCTACTTCTAACCCTAAGGTCAGTATCTATTGCACATGTACGTTAAATGTATTATTATATATGCACTTAACTTAACCCTACTTCTAACCCTAAGGTCAGTATCTATTGCACAGGTAGGTTGAATGTATTACTATATATGCACTAACCTTAACCCTACTTCTAACCCTAAGGTCAGTATCTATTGCACATGTACGTTAAATGTATTACTATACATGCACTTACCTTAACCCTACATCTAACCCTAAGGTCAGTATCTATTGCACATGTACGTTAAATGTATTACTATAAATGTACTTACCTTAACCCTACTTCTAACCCTAAGGCCAGTATCTATTGCACAAGTCCATTAAATGTATTACTATATATATGCACTTACCTTAACCCTACTTCTAACCGTAAGGTCAGTATCTATTGCACATGTACGTTAAATGCATTTAAATGCATTACTATATATGCACTTACCTCAACCCTACTTCTAACCCTAAGGTCAGTATCTATTGCACATGTCCGTTACATGTATTACTATATATGCACTTACCTTAACCCTACTTCTAACCCTAAGGTCAGTATCTATTGCACATGTCCGTTAAATGTATTACTATATATGCACTTACCTTAACCCTACTTCTAACCCTAAGGTCAGTATCTATTGCACATGTCCGTTAAATGTATTACTATATATGCACTTACCTTAACCCTACTTCTAAACCTAAGGTCGGTATCTATTGCACATGTCCGTTAAATGTATTACTATATATGCACTTACCTTAACCCTACTTCTAACCCCAAGGTCAGTATCTATTGCACATGTACGTTAGTTTGATATACAGGATAAGGGAATCTCCTGCTGATGTTTTACCTTAGCAAACATGATGTGGCCAACTATGGAAATGCGTTATTGTGAATTTCGTGGTTTCTAACATGCGGTTAACTTGCGGTTCGATATTTTGGTGTCAGCCTTTAAGGATTCAAGTAACTGACTGTTCAAAATAATGATATAGACCCCAGCAACAGTCAGCCCTTTGCATAAAGGGACCATCTACTGACCTGGGAAATCACAGACTCATAAGTTTTACTAGTCTCATATGAAAGGCCATGCAAAGAATAATCATTGACCTGATAAATAATGAGATTGGAAGCCTCCAAACACTGGACCCAACCCAATTTGACTTTGTCAAGAGCACATCATGCCTACTAAATCTGGTGGATTTCTTTGAGAAAGTCACTAAGGCCATGGATGAGATCATTTACTAGTGGTGTGCCACAAGGCTAAGTGATGGGACCACTCCTTTTCGTAATATACTTTTCTGAAGTCAAGGCAAATGTGGAAGGCCTCTGGATGACAGAGTTTGCCAATGGCTGCAACTGAGGGCAATCACAGAATCCTCCTGTAATGTAGATATCCTTCAGGAGGGTCTAGATCAAACAAATGATTGGTGCTAAAACTATGGCGTAAAATTAATTTGAAAAATGTATTATTATGCCCTTTGGGAAGGCAAATGTGCTTGCAAATTGCAATATCAGTACCACATCCCTAAGAGTAGACTCAGGGGTGTGAAATCTGGGTACATAGATGGATAGTGGCATGAACTTTGACTGCTATGTATCCACAGTGGTGAGGAAGTCCTTCTATCTGCCACAGCTTATAAATAAAGGTATGGCATCCAGATTCAAGGAAATTATAGTCCAGCAGTAATCGGCCCTCATTAGACCAGTAATCAAGTGCAATGTGCCATTTGCCTTGTACTTAACCAGGCACTTACAGCAGCTGGAGTGACCTCCGAGGTTCTGCATAAAGAGAACACATGGTGTAAACAACATGCCCTATGCAGACAGACTAAAAGCCCTATCCCTTTACTCTGTCTCCTACCGACGATTAAGAGGTGATCTACGCCTGACCTACAAGGCACTCACAAATTTACCCCTGATAGAGTTCCTACACATTCACTTGTCAAACAGCTCTAGGGTCACACAATCTAGGGATCTAAATTTAGTCAGCAACTCGAACAAAACAAAGCATGCTGGAGAGACAGATATTTGTCTCAGAGATTGTACCTTCTTTGGAACAAGCTTCCTATTCACATTAAGCAGAGCTCTTCCCTGGCCCTCTTCAAATACAGTTTGGATCAATGGATGGGGAACTGCAAATTCACACCTGGGGTAGTACTTATGTCCATTATGGACAAGGGTAGTATGTATGATACTCAAGGTATAGGCACAAATCCATGCCATCCTCTTGCCTGTAGAACCCATATATTGGATAAAATCATGTTATATTGGCTAAGCTTGTAAGGGTTCTTAAGCCATTAGTCCAGCTATTTCTTAGGAACCTATATGAAACTATTACATGTGTGGGTCTAAATCCTTCTAGAAGTATGGATAGTACAGCATTTTATAAAATTCACACCTAGGGCATCACCAACTGATATATGAGGTACATTGTGCAGTTCAACACCCAAGTCAAGAACTCCACTATGAAATCCAGAAAGTACAGTTCTGTAAGAACTTACTAAAATAGTAGACGTCCTACTTGTCACTGTTGCAGTGCTCCTTACAATAGGGCTATCCTGCCAAGGATAACTGTGCATCTGGCCAGCATACCAAAGCCTTGGTCCTTCCATGTGCCATACATCAGGCATATGTCCTACGTCCAAGGCAAAAGTTGTATGTGTGGCATACAATAGCTAAGCCCTCTGAGCTGAATTGTCTCAGATGAACAGGAGCAGCAAATAATGAAAAAGGAATGTGATACATGTACAGCCAGAAAAAAGAAAAGAAATTAAGTCCTGTCTGCCAAAGGAAAAAGAGAAAATTCAGCAGGGAGAAGGAGGGATGGATGGAATGCTGAAAAAATGACAAGTAGAATATCTGCTGTTATAAGTTCTTACACAACTATATTATGTCCTTCCTAATTCACTGTTACAGTAGTCCTTACAAAAAAGTAAGTACTAAAACTACTGTAAAGGAAGAAGTAACTGAGAAACCTTCCAAAACCCTGGCCCTTGAAAACACATCCAACTTGTAGTGCTTAGTAAAAGTATGCACAGAAAACCAAGTAGCAGCTTCCAAAATGCCCTTAAAAAGTGTTTCTGTTTATTGCCTAGAGAATATAGTAGTCAGTTTTCAAGATGTTTTTTCTCTGATATAAAAGGAGCAAATGCCTAGAAAGCAAAATTTCCCTATAAAGTTAGGATTAAGTCCAAAACCTGTTAAACAGTGTGACATTGTGTGGAAATAAGCTTAGAGAAGCTAGCGTGCACATCAAATAGCACTAACATATCCTAGCATTGTATGACGTATTTCTTTAACCCCAGAAACTAGCACTGGAGTAGCCTAGCACTATATAACATCTTGCTCTTAACCCCAGAAACTACCCTAAGAACCCCCTGTTAAAACCCAGTCTTTAATCTTAAACAGCCCACCATATTACAGAACTGGACAACATGGATATGCAATTTCCAAATGTATCTGTAGACAGCTTAGAACATTTGAGCATCCTAAGGCAATGTAGCAATTGTCTCATGTTCTCAAACAACCAGTTGATCATTGAGGAAAATAACATGGTATGCAAGAGATGTAAATACGCAACTTCCTTGGAGTTAAAAATCTCACATAAAACAAGGTTGTCAGAAATAGCCTCTCTAAATCGTTCACACACATACTGCTCACCATTCACACAGTTTGTCTAATACTGAGATGCGTAAAAGAAACCTTCCTGAATCTCAGTCATCCAAAGCCTCCTAATGGCAGCACAGCTCCTCAGCAATCACTAAACTACAGACCAAAACCAACAGTAAACATCTCACATAAGCCTACACCCAATGGTCCCCCAAGAGCAAAGCCCATAAGGCAAGCATACACTTTACCTAATATTCTTGTCTTTGAGGACTCCTTTATGCAACATGCAGATGCCCCACTCACAATGTCAGACAAGGAGAAGATAAAGGTTGGTTACCCATCTGGAGCAAGGATCTGCAATATCACACACGCACTCAAGTTACTGCACCCCAGGCACCAATATGATTCTGTCATAGTCCATGTGGGTGTAAGTGACCTCAGACATACTTCACTTGACTATATGAGAAGAGACAAAATGGATCTCTCAGAATATGTTTATTTATTTATTTATTTATTTATTTAACATTTGTTAATCAGGAAAGTCCGACTTGGAACAAAGCCAATTTTCAGCGGAGGCCTTGGGAGAAATGCTCCAGATGCATGTATTTATAATATGTGGCACAGATAGGTACATGCCTTGCATTGAGCAGCGTTCTACCTGCACCAGATGTGATCTTACAGTATGAAGATAAAATTAATGATTTTAATAATTGGCTTAACTTTTGGTGTCACTACAATATCTGTCAGTATGGGAGAATATGGTCAAAAGGCAACATTGCTTTGCCAAGTATGTGCTGCAGCTGCTACTATAGGTTTTTGGATATTGGCTAAAACTTTACCCACCCCCTTAGAACCTTTCTTAGGCAATGTCAAAAAAAAAAGGAAAGAAAAACTACCAATATAGTGAAAAAATCTACAAGCAACCTTTCAGAGCCTAAACAAAAAGCTCCACACACTTCAACCCCTCTTCACTCTGAAAAATATATAAACATCTGTGCCATAACTGAGACTTGGTTTAAAGCCATAGATAGTAGTCTGGCACTGCAAGGCTACAGTGGCTTCCACACATCGAGACCAACAACAGCACAGACCTGGGGCCAAAGGTGGAGGTGTCTTGATCTACTTTAGCAACATACAGACTTCCAGGTTGAATAAACAAGATAATACTATAGAGCTCATCCACATACAAATCACATTATCATGGTCCCTTACCATATCATGGCTAGGTCACCTTCTCTGCCCATAGAGTCTCATGGCTCTTATCTAAACCAACCACAAGAGTTCACCATCCAACCAAACACCCTATTCAGAGGTGATTTTGACTACCCCTCTATAGACTGGGAAACATACACTGCCTCAAACTCTCAGGCACAATGCTTCCTGGATTTTATTAACACAAACTCATTGGAACAGATAGTGCATGCTCCAACCATATGGTCAGACATACTGGCTCTGGTGCTCACCAGAATGGGAGCACAGTCCCCCCCCCCCCCATGTCAGGTCCTCACTAGTGAGGTTGGAATACAAAACTGTCTCATTTGAAGGAAAATCATCTTGAAAAATCCAACTAAACCACTGTTAGGAATTATTCAAAGGCAGACTACATCCTATTAAGTGACCATTTGTCAAAACTGAATGCTCTTAACACCAAGGCCCCAGCTACCTATGCAGAATTATTCATAGATACCTATACAAACATGTGACTGGCTGCTTAGAGGCTGCCGTACCTACCAGAAATAAACACAAAACAAACACTAACAACAAACCCACTGGTGGAATCCTCATCTAAACAGGGTATACATTAAAAGAAGAAAACTCATGTCCAGAATCAGGAAGATAAACTCCCTTAAAGACAATTGCTCTCATACTACTAAACAAGAATCTAAGAGGTCTAATTAAGTCTAACAATGCCAACTATAAGGTCAGGATGGCCTTGCAGTGTAAAGACAATCACAAAGCCTTCTTCATCTTTGTTTGGTACCTTCGTGGTAACACACAGCAGTGTGCTGAACTGATAGAGAAGGGTACCACCTTCGCCATTCAGGGGAATATAGCAAATCTACTGGCTGATAAATTCAGCTCAAATTTCACTCCACACTCCCTGCAAGCTCCACGGGTGAAATCCCCTCCAATATACTTCTCCAGCTATCAGCAAAGACCAGGTGCTGGCAGCACTTATTAAAGCCAAGAGCACCACCTCCATGGGTCCCAACAACATCCCAGGTTGCCTCCTGAATTGTCTAAAACATGACCTATCAGGGCTACTTGAGGCAATCTTCAACTTCAGCCTTGAAACAAATTACATTTCAAGTGAATGGAGAACTGCAACAGTCATTTCACTCCACAAGGGCAGACAGTCAACCAACCCATGGAACTACAGATTCATCAGTCTAACAATCCTAACATGCAAAGCATGAAAAGAATTATCATCAAAATGATAACAGGGACATTGTCAACTTATGGACACTGGACCTAAACTAATTTGACTTTGTTAACGGAAGGTCAAGCTTATGCAGATGGACTTCTTTGAGAGGGACACCAAGGCAACGGATAATGGAAAAACAATGCATGCTGCATATCTTGACCTTGCTAAGGTAGTCAATAGAATATCCCACTTAGGCATTGCTTACAGGCTCTCTGAGCTAGGAGTAAATCCCTGCATAACTAGCTGTATTGCCTTTGGCTCAGAGACAGGACCCAAGAAGCAAGATCATTGAGACCACCTCCATCAAGAGATTGGTCACCAGCGGAGTATCCTAGGGCTCTGTGCTTGGTCTGCTCCAGGTTGGCATCATCTTCTCAGAAGTAAAAGCTAATGTTCAAGGTCTCTGGATCTCAAAGTTTGTACATGACTGTGATCTGGGAGCTATTATAGATTTTTCTCAAGGCACCAACATCTTACAAGAGAGTTTAACACAGACAAATGACTGGTGTAAAAGCCATGGCTTAAAACTCAATGCTAAAAAAATGCATTATAATGCCCTTTGGGAAACTTTCAACCCAAGTTAATCACTCCATCAATAAATCACCCCTAAGAGTCGACACAGTAGTAAGGGATTTGGGAACATATGTAGACATCAGTCTGGGCTTTAACCAACATGTAGCTAAGATAATAAAATCATAGAATGTCACCCAACTTTTAGATAAGGGTATGGCATCCAGGTCTAAGGAAGTAATAGTATCATTCTACTTAGCTCTTATCAGATCTATTATTTAATACAGTGCCCCCTTTGGCATGTATCTAACCAGACACTTGCAACTGTTGAAACACACACAAAGGTTTCGCTACAGAAAAATTTAGGGCATGAATAACCTGCCCTATATTGATTGCCTAAAGGCTCTGTCTCTGAATTCAGTCTCATACAGGCTGCTGAGAAGGAATCTTCGCCTGGCTTACAGAGTTTTCTCAGACCCAGCTCTGATGGTTCTGTTGCACATGTGCAAAACAAGCAGCACCAGAAACACTAGATCCAGGGATCTAAACTTCACTTGTGACATAAACAGAACATGCTGGAAAGATATGTCCCAAAGGATCCCTGCACTATGGAATAGACACTCTATCTAGGTAAAACAGAGTTCATTCCTGACCCTGTTCAAACAAAACCTTGACAGATGGATGGGAAATCATAAATTTACTCCCAGTCTGGCTGCCATGTCCTTTATGGACAGAGGCTGTCAATAAGAAAAGTATTATCCTAACTAACCCACCACAAATCCTTAGTCACCTCCCTACTAACATGGGCCCCATATAGGCACCCCGATACTCGAGACCTAAAAGGTTTGGGATGCACAGCTAGGCTTGTAAGTATCCTAGTGGTCATTAGCCTAGTAACAACCCATGAACCAATGAACCTAAGAACAGATGTAGGAAGCTGTGTGCCATGGAAAGAACAGCCAATGGAAATGGCTTTAGACATCCAAGAAGAACTAGTTTGTATAAAAACTGCCAAACCCAATTTCATGTACAATTTCCAAATATTTTAGTCTTATCTAAATAGCATTTGAGCTGTATATGCAAATCCAAAGAATGAAGAACATTCTCATTGCTATTTTGTGGAGATGGAAAGAAGGATGGAAAATAGACGGCCTGATTTAAAGGCACATCATTGACAACCTTATGCATGAAATTAGGACTGACTCTAAGAGACACTCTTTCTGTGTGGAAAATTAGAAAATGAGGAATTGCCATAAGAGCATGAGGTTCAGAGACTCTTTTGGCAGAAGTCAGGACCACCAACAAAACAGTTTTCAAGGTACACAGTGTCAAAGTGGAAGTAGCTGCTGGTTTAAAAGGGAGCCAAGAAGGAAGAATGGGTTTTCTTATAGCCTAATATGAAGGATGTCTTTTACAAGCATTTGACCTAAAATCTGGAAGAAAGTAGTGGATCTAGAGGCAGACAGGTTGAAAAGGGTGACAAATGAGCTTTAACAGAAGAGCATGTCAAACCAGAATAAATATGACATAAACATTAGGAATATTGTTGTGATACCAAGAAGAAAATATGTTCCACTTAAGAACATAACATTTTCTAATAGTGGGCCTTCTTACCTCTTGCAAAACGTGAAGCACATCCTCAGAAATATGGTATTGAAAATTAATCAAAACTCTATCACCCAAAGTGTCAACTGCAGGGAAAGAAGATAAGGGTGAATTAGAGCGCTCTTGTCCTGCGGATTGTACAAACCTTACCATATTGAAGTAGCTGAGAAGCATTGGAAACATGAGCCACAAAGCATTATAGAGAATCATGAAGTTTATATCACATGGGATCATCCGTTATCAACAGTTCAAAAACTAGATACATGAAAACCAGATATGGCAGCCCATGAAAAGAAGGCAAAAAGTAGCAGTGATCATTGAAATTGCTACACCCAGTGATTATAGTATGTTATGTATAGAGAAACACAACATTATAAAACACCAGGATTTGCAGGCAGAACCAAGGGCAGTGTGGAAGAAGGATACCTAGACAGTAGAAGCAATGGGTCTCATAAAAAATAATTTACAGTATTACTTGGATAAGCTACTGATAAATGTAACTCCATATGAACTGCAGAAGGAGTCAATTGTGTGCACATTATGGGTGCTGTAAAGAGCACTTTTGCTTAACATAATAGATTGAAACAATACAAAATTCACAAACTTTAATCATACTTTGACTTAGGATTGGGGTCCATTCCCATCATGGTATTAGAAACCCAAAAGACTTGGAGAAATTAAATTGAGGTAAATTATGATGATTACCCATGGCCAGGTGAAAAAAAAAGGAAAAACTAGTGCTGTCTAGTCCAAAAGGGAGTCATCATCAAGATTTCGGGCCTGTCCAATATGATCTTGAGTAGGACCTATAGCAAAAGGGGAAGAGAGGGAAATCCATAGAGGAACATCCATTTCCAAGAAAAAGACATGGGGTCCAATTTCCAAGCTAGAGGACTTGGCAGTCTTGAACAGAACTTGAGGTGCTGCCTATTCTGAGGGGACTTAAAAAGATCCACTTGAGGAATACTCCACAAATGCACAATATCCAGGAAGATCTCTCTGTGTAACATGGACTCACGAGGATCTGCCTTGATCTGCTCAGACTGTCTGCTAGTACATTGTTTTTTGAAGCAATATAGGCTTCCTGAAGAATTAAATGATGGTGCATAGCAATGTCTCATGGTATGAGGTCTAGTCTGCAAAGACAGAAAGACTTTGTCCACCCCACCCCCGCTTGTTTGTTTGTGTACTATAAAACAGTGGTGTTGCCTGAAAAACATTGCGTGGACCTGGAATCCGAAGGTAATGCACAGCCTGAAGAGCCAGGATCCAAGCTTTTATTTCTTTGGTACTGATATGCTCTTTCAGCTGCTGAGGAGACAAGACACCCTGAACGCTGATACTGTTGGAACAAACCCCCCAGGCTAGCTCTGAAGCATCTGAAAACAACTCCTGAGTAGAGGGAGGTACTAGAAAGGTAACACCTGGATTTAGAGATACTGGGTTGATCCACCAAAGGAATTCCATCCTTAGGCAAGGCAAGAGCGGAATTTGGAAGTCCAGGGCATAACAATGCTGAACCCAAATTATATTCAGCCACCACTGGAACTTCCTTATATGGAGTTTATCAAAAGGAACCCTGGTGATAGTGGATGCTATGAACCTCAGAGCTCTTAAAAACTCTCTTGCTCAGGTCTTCTGCAAAGGACGAAGGAACTGAAAGAAAGCTGTCAAAGAGAGGACCTTGGGAGGAGGAAGAAAAGCTGTCATAATGAGTTTGCATCCTGCACCCCAAGAAAACCTGTTCCTGACAAGGCATGAGAGCTGATTTCTTTAGATTCAGAGGGAAACCAACACTGTAAAGAAGAAGCACTGTAAATTCTAGGTCCTGCAGAAGAGCCTGCGGAGAAGGAGCCTCATGAGAAGTCATACAGGTAATGAAATATCTGAATGCCACGAAGTCTGTAAAAGGCTATGACAAGAGCACAACATTTGGTAATATGGGGATATGTATCCTTTAGGCACCATCTGTGTGGTAGTACAATTTGTACTTCTCTGCTTTTTGTCCATGCTTAAGCCAAAAAGTTATCTGTCTCTATCTTTTTAGTTTGTTCTGGGACCTTAGTCTTGCAGATTCATTTGCAGTTGGTGAAGATTGTATTCACTGCAAGATGTTAGCATTGTTTAGACATTATACTGCACATTTATTTCCATAAGTAGAATTACATATATATGGGAGCCTGTTGTATTTAACCCAGACTGGGGCTTCAGTCTTGTACGTTCATTCACAGTTGTGGCAGTACTGTGATCAATTGCCAAATCTGAGCCTCAGTTATTATTACAGCATTTTTTCTATAAGTAGCACTACTGGTAAATTTCTGCATAGTCTTGTGCCTTAGTCAGTGGTAGGATTGCAGTAGTGGCAGTATTGTGAAATCTGCTTCTTGTCCATATTTTAGCCAAAACTGTTATCTGTTTGCCTTTTTTAGTTTGTTCTTGGACCTTAGTCCTGTAGCTTCATCTGCATAGGATCATAGGATCATAGGAGGTTACTAGGCTAATGGCCCTGGGGCCTTTATCCCCAAAAAGAAACCTCAGTCAGCACCTGTCACCCCTGTCAATGAGGGACACAGGTGGAACCTCCGGGACAAATTTGTGGCTTCCCATCCACTCATCAAGGTTGCACTTGAAGAAGGTCAGCGAGGTACTCTGTTTGACATGTATAGGAAGTCTATTCCAGAGACAGGGCAGCCTCTGGGAGACAAACCTGTCTCTCCTGCAGGTTTTGTTGATGTCACATATTAGATTCAGTCCTTTTGAGCGGTAATGCCTGAGAAGTATACTTATGGATATGAAGCATCTTTAGTAGGACAGGGTCCGGGATTGCCTTGTAGGTGAGACACAGATCACCTCTAAGCAACCTTTACGATACCAAGCAGAGGGATAGTGATTTGAGTCTGCCCGTATAGGACAGTGTGGGAAGATTGAGTATTACTGCAATATTTTAGCATTGTTTATACATTATACTGTGCTTCTATTTCCATAACTAGAATTACATGTAAAAGGGTAGTTTTTTTGTATTTTTAACCCCGTCTGGGGCCTCAGTATTGTAGCTCCATTCACAGTGGTGTCAGGACTGTGATCTACTGCCAGATTTGAGCCTCATTTAGATATTTATTACAGCATTTTTATATAAACAGTGTTTTTAATAGGTATCTACATAGACTGGTGCCTTAGTCTGTTGCATTAGTGGCAACATTGTGAATTCTTCTCCAGGATATGTGCTACAGTACTTTTTATAACTGTATATACTTGCTTAAAATTGCATATCAGTGCCTTTCTGCTTACTTTGCTATTGTTTTTGCCCATTCTTTGAGTCTGCCCCAGCCCCCACTGAGACATTAAGCTAACATTTTCTGAAATTCTAACCACTGGACTAGATCTCTAGTTTGAACTTTTCACAGTCCCAACCCTCCATATGTATCTTGTGGTTTTAAAAGGCTGTGCCTCTGGCTTCCAACCCTTAAGGTAATCTGATTTCCAAAGTCCCTCCTTCCCCTCTTTTATTGCTGTTGTCTGTTGTGTAGCCTATTTAAGCACTTTCCCATTGTTTTCCATATATCCATAATACCAAGTACCCGACGAGCAAAACAGTATTGCACTTGAGTATACCTCCCTTACTGTATATTGTCTCCTGCTCATTTTCCCAGAGCTCTCATCTGCTTGGCACCCTCCACACACTCTGAGGAGGTTCTTGAATTAATTCTGCTCCACCACTGGCAGATAAGATATTTATTTTATTGTTTTTCACTTCAGTGGATTGCTTAGTGTGTTACTGCTTTATTTTTTCTTTAATATTCTAAAGGTACCTAATAATTGAAATTGCCTTGTCAATGTAGGTTTTTTAAGTTGTTTTCTTGTAGCATTACATTCAGAAGCAATCTTATCTGGCATTTTTACATCATGAGGTTAGCAGTGCCCTGTACAGACACAAACAACCAAAAGTAAATTTTATCCATAAAACTATCCAGAATAACTGAAACCTATTATTTATCGTGGCTTAAACAAATCGATTGTGTGGATACAAGCATGGAGTAGCTAGTTTACACAGTAAACACCACTACCATCTTACTTAATCTATTGCCAATCCCCAGAGACCACCCAGGGAGACCTGTGTATAACCGACTTAACCACCGATAGTAGCCCACACATTTGCAAGTTCAGACAACACGGATATGCAATTTCCAAATGTCACTGTAGCCATTTTGGTAGATACAGGCATCCCAGGACTATATCAATTGTCTCATGTTCACAAACAACTATTTAATCCTTAAAGAAAAAGCACAGTATGAGAGATGCACATACACAATTTCATTGGATGCAAAAATCTTGCATACTAACAAGGTTGCCAAAAAACACACAATATATCCACCATACATAGTGTCCAGCACACATACAGACCAACGTATGCTAAGACACTAAAAAACAATCTTCTCAAAACTCAAAGACATCTTAAGCCAATAAATGGCAACACCTATCCTCAGCAAACTCACCAAAAGTAACAGCAAACACCACACATATGCTTACACCCAGTGGAGTCCCAAGAGCAAAGCCCATAAGGTAAGCAAGCCCCTCACCCAGGGATCTTGTCATAGGGGACTCTATTGTATGACACACAGATGCCCCGCCCACCAGTCTGAACAAGGAGAAGATAACAGTTAGTTGTTTATCAGGACCCAGGATCTGCCAAGTTACGCACATACTCAAGTCACTACACCACAGGTACCAGTTGGATTCTATCATAGTCATAGCTCTCAACCTCTTACAGCAAGAAATCTGAACAAAGGTATAAATAACGGGGGGACAAAGGCCCAAAAATAGGAGCAATTTTTAAATATTGCTCTCACAAACTTAAAAAGTTGATAGAATTATAGGTTTAAAATTTTCTGAAAGGTCTGAAATCTGAATCTCAAATGTCTGTCATTATTTTCTGAATTCAGTCCTAATGATTTGCCAGTGATTTTCCAAAAACCTACAATTTAATGAGAAACATACAAAAAATATGAAGTCAAATTCTGTACATTGTGCGAAAATCTGTAGAGTTGAGAGGTATGATCATAGTCCATAATGACCTGAGATATACTTCCATGGACTATATGAAGACAGACAATGATTTCTCTGAATATGTGTCTCAGGCAGGTGTATGCTTTACTTTGTGCAGTTTTCTGCCTTCACCAAGGATATTGCCACAGTACAAACAAAAGATGATTGGCTTCAATAATTGGCTTAGTTTCTGGTGTCTTTCCAGAGGGAGTCAATATTTCTCGGCATGAAAAGACATGGTTAACAAAACACATTGCTTTGCAAAGGCTGGTCTGCACCTGTCTCCCCCAGGCTTCTGAATATTTTTTCCTAAACTTTACCCACCCCTTAGAGCTTTTTAGGCAATACCAAATTGACAAACCTACCAACATAGCAATTAAAACCCAAAGAAACCTAAAGGTACTACTGCTCAGTGCTAGATGCCTAAACAAGAGACCCCATATCCTACAAGCTCTCCTCCCTCTGGAGAATATAGACATCTGTACCATTACCAAAACAAGGTCTACATCCACAGAAAGTGCTCTGACAGTGCAAAGCTTCAGTGTCTTCAACACATTTAGACCATTATCTGCACAGACTGGGACAAAGGGTGGAAAAGTGTATATTAGCAATAACTATAAGAATAAGTTGGTTAAATAGGAGAGTGCCCTGGAATTTATCCATGTGCAAACGACTATAGCCAAAGTCCAATACCATATCCTAGCAAGCAATACGTCACCTTCTATGTCCCCACAATCCCATAGCTTGTGCCTAGACATACTGGAGATACACATCCCATATCCTAGCAAGCAATGCATCACCTTCTATGTCCCCATGATCCCATAGCTTGTGCCTAGACATGCTGGAGATACACATCCCATATCCTAGCAAGCAATACGTCACCTTCTATGTCCCCATGATCCCATAGCTTGTGCCTATACATACTGGAGATACACATCCCATATCCTAGCAAGCAATACGTCACCTTCTATGTCCCCATGATCTCATAGCTTGTGCCTAGACATACTGGAGATACACATCCCATATCCTAGCAAGCAATACGTCACCTTCTATGTCCCCACGATCCCATAGCTTGTGCCTAGACATACTGGAGATACACATCCCATATCCTAGCAAGCAATACGTCACCTTCTATGTCCCCACGATCCCATAGCTTGTGCCTAGACATACTGGAGATACACATCATTAAACCAAATACCTATTCATGGGAGACTTTAACTATCCCTCTATACACCAGGAAACACACGGTCTAATACTCGCAGGCACATAAAATTCCAGGACATTAACACAAATACCCTTGACCAGATAGTGCATATACCCACTAGAGGTTCAAACATACTAGACATGGTGCTTACCAATATGGGAGAGCACTGCACCAAGCACCAACCCCCCACCCCCCAGTGTCATGTCCACACTGGTGATGTCAGACCAGAAAGCTGTCTTCTTCAGCTCAGTAACCCCAGCAAAACCTGTATCAGTTATGCACTTTCACAAAGTAGAGTTCATACTGTTAAATGACAGTTTGTCAAAATTCAATGCCCCTTCCATCCCCAAGTTCACAGTAACCCATGCAGAATGGCTCACAGAGACCCTGTACAACCATGTAAATGGCTGCATGGAGGCTGCTTTACCTAATAGAAGTAAACTCAAAACAAACTCTAAAAACAAAACACACTGGTGTTATCCTAACCTTAATAGTATATACAACAAAAGGAAAAAAGTCATAGCTAAAATCAGGAAGAGTGACTCCTATAGTGATAGGTGCTCTCTGTTGTTGCCTTTCAGCTTAGGGGTTAGGGGTCACCACAGCGGAACTCCGGTCCACTAATGATTGCCAGTAGATTTTCACGAACGCCGAGGTGCCAGCTCGACGTCCAACCTTCAACAAAGGCACGCCCATTTACGCATGTCTTTCGAATGCCACCCAACCACGGGGAGGACATGCTGACTCCACACAGAAGGCACTCCCCACACTCCAGCCGAGAATCGAACAGGAGAACCTCTTGCTGTGAGGCAGCAACGCTACCGCTGCACCACCTCGGCTGACAGTGATAGGTGCTTTCTAATTAAACTAAACATGAAATTAAGAGAACTAATTAAGACCAACAAGGATAATTATAGGGTCAAGATAGCCTCACAGGCTAAAGACAAGCAGAAGGCCTTATACAGTTATGTCCAAAACCTCAAAGGTAGCACACATCAATATGCCAAACTGGTGGTTAATGGTGCCACATTCACTGAGCACAGCAACATAGCAAATTTGTGGCTGACAAAATCAGCTCAGACTTCACCCCCTACTCCCCCACCTTTCCCCATGAAATACCTACTGGAATAACCCCCAACCATTAAGAGCTTGCAGGTCCTGGTTGTGCTCATTAAGGCCAAAAACACAGCCTCAGTGTGCCCCAACAATATCCAGGGATGCCTCCTAAATAGCTTGAAACATGACTGATCAGGACCACTTCAGTCACTTTTCAACTAAAGCCTTAAAACAGGCTTTGCAAAATGAGAATGGAGGACTGCAACAGACATCCCACATGACAAGGGTTGAGCATCAACTGTCCCTGTAAACTACAGACCCATTAGTCTGACTAGTCTAATATAAAAAGTCATGCAACAAATTATTAGGAAATGATTAACAAAGACATAGGCCACATTCAAACACTGGAGACAACCCAGTTTGGCTTTGTCAAGTGAAGGGCTTGCCTACTAAACCTGGTGGACTTCTTTGAAAACGTCAGCAAGTCAATGGATGAAGGGAAAAGGTGCATGCTGCCTACCTGGACCTGGCTAAGGTGTCTGATACAATACCCCACTCGAGTATAGTTAACCAAAATTTATGTTTCCCAGTCTATAGAAGGGTAGTTAAAGTCTCCTATGAATAAGGTATTTGGTTTAATGGTAAGTGTGTCCAGTAAGCCTAGGTACAGGCCATGGGATTCTAGGGACATACAGGGTGACTTGTTGGATCGCCAGCTGGCTCACAGATAGGACCCAGGAAGTCAAGATTGCTGGGATCATTTCCAGAACATTCACCAGTGGGATACCTCAGGGCTCTTAAGCTGGGACTGCTCCTTTGTGGCATCTACTTCTCATAAATAAAGGCTAATGTCAAGGTCCTTTGGCTGACCAAGTTCGCAGATGAGTGCAAATTAGGAGCTATCATAGATTCCTACCATGACACAAACATCTTACAACAGGGACTAGCACAGGCAAATGACTGGTACCAAAGTCATGGATTAAAACTCAATGCCAAGAAGTGTATTATAGTATCTTGCAGGAAACTGCCACCCAGGCTAAGTACTCCATCGATAAGGTGTCCTTAAGAGTTGACCTGGGAGTCAGGGATCTGGAAACATCTGTAGACAGTAATTTGGCCTTTGACAAATATCTGAACAAAGTAGTAAGAAAAATCATTCTATGTCACCCAAGTTATAAGTAAGGTCATGGCATCCAGGTCCAATGAAGTCAATAGTGCCATTTTATTCATCCCTTATCATCATCATCATCATCAGCCCCTTTTCCCATTTTTTTCTACATGGGGTTGGGATATCATGTTAACTGTCGCCAACTCTCTCAATTCAGTGCCACACTCCTACCTTCTTCAACACTCATGCCTGATTGTCGCAGATCTTCTTTCATACAATCCACCTACCTCTTTGCTGGACATCCTTGTTTCCTCTTACCTTCTTCCTGTCTATCCCAAATCTTCCTCACCAGATCATCTTCTGCTTTTTTACTCCTGTGCCCAAACCACCGTAATCTGTTCTCTTTGATGTTTTCTGCAATAGGAGCTACTTTGGCTTCTGCTCCTATATCCTCATTTCTTCCCACAGTGTGCATCCTACCACCCTTCTCAGGCACTTCATTTCCATTACTTCTAGCTTCTTCAACTGTTCTGCCTTTACTGCCCATGTTTCTGTACCACACAGTAGTACTGGTCACACCACTGTCTATTCATCCCTTATCAGACACATCATTAAGTATAATGCCCCTTCAGCATGTATCTGACCAGATATATGCAACAGTTCCCACTTGGAATGTCTGCAAAGGTTCCTTACTAGGTAATTCTAGGGTATAAACACATTGTCCTATACAGATTGCCATAAAGTCCCACTTCTATACTCAGTCTGAGAGCTGATCCATGCCTGGCATACAAGGCATCCTCAGATCCAGCTCTGATGGAACTTTTGTACAATCACAAAAAGAACAGCATCAGAACCACTAGATCCAAGGATGTAAATTTTACTTGTGACATAAATAGGACATGCTGGCGAGAGAGAGATATGATTCAGAGGATACCCATGCTCTGGATCAGGTTTCCAAGTTCATATGAAGCAAAGTCCATCCCTAACCCTATTTAAGTGTCACCTTGTCCAGTGGATGGGAAATCAGAAATTCACCTCACATCTGGCTCCCATGTCTCTGATAGACAGAGGCAGACAGCAATGACAAAACTAACGCATCTCCTTCCCCCCACAAAAACTCTAGCAACGTTCAAACTAACATACTCAGTCCTAATAAATGCCCATGCTACATAGGGTCACAACTGGGTTGGATTGCACAGCTTGGCTTATAAAGGCCCCAGTGGTTGTCAGCCTAGTATATACCTATGAATCTATGAACCAAAGAGACTAGAAAGGTCTGTGGTAGAAGCAGAGGAACTAGAGACTGAAGAGTCAACATTTTGAAAGACGGAATTTGCAGAAAAGTGTTGAGGGACATGTATAGAATAGGGCTTCAAGAACCCACCTTTGTGCAAACCAAAAGCATCCAGGAGTAGAAACCCTTGTCCCTCTGGCAAGGTGGGTATGGATAAATAGTACCTTAAGTTAATAGGTCCTGAGGTATAGGAGAAAAATAAGGCAACTGGCAAGGGAATGGGCTGCAGAATGCCTGAAAAGGATGAAAGGGAATTCCATACCATGTGGTAGCCATTGAGAATTACAGATAGAATCCATTTGTCTGTTGTGATCTTTAGCCAAATGGGAAAAGACAGAGACAACCTTTGAGAAAGAGGCATCTGGCGAAGGGAAAGATGAAGATAGTTACATGGAAGCAATCTTGTCCTGAAATGAAGATGTTTGTTCCATAGAGTCATGTCTTGGTTTTTCAGAAAAAAAAAACTTTTTAGGGTTACCATTTGAAATGTCAGCACCTGATAGAGTGAGTTCCGAAATACCTGAATGGCCAAGAGATCAGAAGTACATATACTAAGTCCAAGATGCCATTTCTTGGAACATTCCCTTTTCTTCTTGCTATGGCAATCTTGGAGTTGGTATATATAAGTTCATGGGGTGCAGGGGTCTTGCCCCCCTGCAAAAAGAAGTTTAAAGGAGAAGAGCGATTTTCAATATTCACTCTTCTGTGTTTTCGGTCTTTTTTTTTTTTTTGTCTCGTTGGCACTCGGCATTTTGACTGCTGACATTTCAATATGGAGCCCTTTTTGCTGGTCTTTTATCTTTAAATATTGTTTTGGATGCTTATGTACAAACCAGCCTGCTTTAAAAGGATAGTTCCATTGATTTTTAGAAACAGGTAACTGAAAAATCTGTTTAAGGTCTTGCATGACCTTCCCCTTGTCCTGCAATGCTTTAAAGAGATCTGGTGCAGCAGAGCCAAACAGATTCTGGATAGCCAGAGAAGAATCTAATAATTCCACCTTTACATCTTCTGGGTGGAATTGAAGCCTGAGCCAGGAATACCTTCTTATGGCTGACCCTGACACAACCACCCTAGATGATGCATCAGCAGCATTATACTTGCATTTAGCTGAATGTGTAGCTACTTATGAAGAAGAACTAAACATAGAAAGAGCTAAAGATTTAGTATCAGACTCACTCAGGTATGTTGGCTAAAACAGCCCCCCCCCACCAAAAAGAAGGGGAAGGAAATATCAGATCATATGTGTCTGATAACTGACAGCCCTAAAAGCCAAGGTAGCAGAGGTATATACTTTTTTGCTATATCTGTCCAAGGCTCTACTATGCTTGTCAGAGGCTAAGAGTTTTGAAGAAGCAAACAGCTAAGTGGTCTTGTCAGTCAAGAGGGAATGACAGAAGGGTCTGATGAGGGATTCCTACACAGAAAAGTCTGAGCCTGAGGGACCTTATAGAATCTATCCAGATATTTAGGAGCAGATGGCTGAGACTGAGGGGCTTGAGATGCTGGTGTGAGAGTACCTAAGAGAGCCTCTAGAACAGGAGGCATTGCAGGAGGTTTCGGGGAATCCATCTGAAGGAGATCATAATATCTCTCTTGAACCTCAGACTTCTGAGAGTTCTCCCACTTAACATGCTCCATTATTTTAAGAATAGTACTCCTAAAGGAAATGTTCTTCCACCAGGGAATCAGTGGAAAGAGTATCCTCATTATTGGAGCCCAAGACAAGAGGTGAATGAATTTGGGAAGGATAAGTTGAAGACTCCTCTCCAGAGTGTAAATCTTCATCATCATAAGAAGTTTCCCTTGTCTTTTTGGAGAAGGAAG
Source organism: Protopterus annectens (assembly GCF_019279795.1). Classification (NCBI taxonomy): domain Eukaryota; kingdom Metazoa; phylum Chordata; order Ceratodontiformes; family Protopteridae; genus Protopterus; species Protopterus annectens. The sequence goes on from NC_056726.1 coordinate 1,212,995,597, forward strand.
AAGGAAACCCCACTGAAGAAAGACATGACAAACCCGAGGAGGTAACTTCAAAGCCATAATAGCTTTAAAAAGAACTTGAGTGAAATCTTGCCACTCCTGGAAACCCTTAGCAATCACATCAATATGCCTAGTCTTTTTGTTCTTTTTAACAGGGACATCCATCCTAACAAACCTCAGAGGTTCTGAACCTTGACATACTTCTATGAGGGAGCTCAGTATTTCACCTCTCACCAAAATTTGTGGAATTCCCCTAGACCCTTCAGAAATTACCAGCAGTGGTTCCCCATTCATGTCCTCAATGGATGATGTATCAACTATACACTGGAATTGATGCTGACAGAGTTTACAATCATTTAGAAGAAAATTCAGTCATGGCAATAGAACAAATAGAGTAATAAAAGAAAGTCAGATGGGAAAAAAAAGGATCATTTGTTGCTAAATAAAGTCATAATGGAGAACTGTAAAAAGGGGAAGAATCTAAGTATGGAATGAATTGACTACAAAAAAAGCATTTGATAGTACCCCACATTCATGGATAAAAGAGTGCTTAAAAATGTATAAGACACACATTACGCTGATCGATTACATTACAGTGACCATAAAACAGTGGCAGACCACTTTGCAATTAAGTCATGATAAAGGACAAATTATTATTCCAGGAAAAAAATTAAAAGTGGGATATTCCAGGTGACTCCATGTCACCGCTGCTATTCTGTCTTGCCCTTAACCCATTAAGCTGTCTGCTTAACAGATTAGGTCATGGCTATAGTTTGGCTCATAGAAAACAACAATGTGTAAAGACTTCTCATCTTCTCTTTTTTGATGATTTAAAACTGTATAGCTCATCAAATGAGGAACTGAAAGCACAACTGCAAGAAATCAAAACTTTTTCAGATGATATAAGAATGTCATTTGGTCTTGATAAATTTGCAAAAGCAACCTTTAAAGCAGGAAAACTGCAGCACCAAGAAAACATCAGTTTGGGACAAGAATGTGATATAAAAGAACTTGAGCAAGATAAAGTGTATGAATATTTGGGAACTGATGAAGGATCAACAATAAAACATGAACAAATGCAAAAAAACTTAGTAAGGAATATTTTAGAAAACTTAAATGAATTCTGAAAACAGTGTTGACATCTAGGAACAAAATTCAAGCTATAAACAAATTTGCCTTTCCTGTCCTAACTTACAGTTTTGGAATGATTGAGTGGCCCCAAAAGGTGTTGGATAGATTATGCAGGTAATAAGAAGGATGCTTCACGCTCACCAAATGATTTATAAAATCAGTGCATACAAAGATCATATATATTCCCTGTTCTGAAGGAGGGATGGGCCTCCTGGAAATTGATTACATGTATAGATCTGCAATTGTGGGACTGCACACATATCTGTTGAACTCACAAGACCCAAATGTAGTGAACATTTTGAAACATGAGGAGAGTAAATCTAAGTTGACTTCCCTTCTTAGTCTAGCAGAAGCATATCAGCATCAAGCAGGAATGGAACTCAAACCAGAAGTAGATAAAAATCAGGCAGCAACTGAATGCGTCAAAAAAACAAAAGAAAGAATATAAGGTGAAGGATCAGATGAGAAGGCAAGAAATGTGGAAAATGCATAAAGATAGTAGCAAGTATACAAAACTTCTGGAAGAACTTCATGTTGATCAGGATCGATGGCAGGAATGGTTAAGGAGAGGCTAATTCAAAACAAAAGATGAAAGGTTAATATTGGTGGCCCAAGATAGTGGGCCATGTACACGTCGGTTTACAAAGTCCATTGAACATGTGGGAGAAACAGACAAATGTAGATTTTGCAAAACAGAATTAAAACAGTCACACACCTCGTTGCTGGCTGTGACATACTAATGGCAGCAAGACTCTATACTGAAAGTCCGAATAATGCACAAGACTGTTGCACTGGAGATTGTGCAAATATTATGGTAATGAAGTGGCTGAAAAACACTGGAAAGATAAGCCACAAAGCATCATAGAAAATGATGGTCTACATCACATGGGATCACCCATTACCAGCATTTCAAAAGACAGATGCGAGAAAACCGGATATAGTGGTCCATGAAAAGAAAACAAAAGTAGCATTGATTATTGAAATTGTCAGACCCAGTAACTACAGTGTCTTGTGTACAGAGAGAGACACAAAATCATAAAATATTAGAAATTGCAGGCAGAAATGAGAGTAATGCAGAAGAAGGATACCCAGACAATTCCAATAGTAGTAGGAGCAACGCGTCTTATAAAAAAGAATCTACAATTGTATTTAGATATGTTACCAATACATATAAATCCATACGAATTGCAGGAGTCATTACTGGGCACATTGCAGGTGCTGTAAAAAGCATTTTTGGCTGACATCAAAGATTGAAGCAATACTAATTTCATGAACTTTAATTGGACTTTGACTTAGGAATGGGGTCCATTCCCGTCATGGTATTAGAAACCCCAAATAATTAGAGAAATTAAAAAAAGAGGATGTTGCCATAAGAACATATTTTGGAGCATTCCACAAGAAACCAGTATAAACATTCACTTGAAGCTGGACGGCAAGGGAAGAAACAGGAAATGTGGCAACTCTGATGCAGTGTATGTTGAGGAGTGATAGGGCAGTCAGTTCCCATATGACAGAGCAATGAATGGCACAGGATGAAATTGAAGAGAATGTGCCACAGGAAGATGCTATAGAATTTTATAGAATTCCCACAGGAAATGGAGAACAAAAATTGTGCCCTCAGTTTAGAAGAAAATGAGCTAAAAGAAGAGTCACTTGATTTAATAGAGACAGATAGACATATTAAAATCAATAAAAGAAATAGACTAGAAAAGGTCAATAAAACCCCCAAAGTTAGAAGTTTGATAAAACAAATGAACACAGTAATTAGGATTGTCCATAGAGATCCATATATTAATGTACAGCTAAATTAATAACAGATGAAATTCTACCACAAGAACACAGGGTAGTAAGAGAAAGGAAGGGGAGAATTTGAATACCATCATGGAAATATCGAACAGAGAAAGCTATAAAGCAATTAAGACAAGACGTGTCACTGTTAGAGGAGTATAGAAGAGGGAATAGATCAACAAAAATACTTAGAAAGATAAACATGATAAAAGCAATGCAGAATATTATAATGGATTTATCATGCAGTATCACAAATAATAAAGTAAAAATATCAGCACAGGCAGAAAAACGTAGATGATACACAGATAAATATAAAGGAAATAATTAATAATAAATTGCAAAATAAGCAATTTATTGATGACCCAAAAAGGTTTCATAGAGAATTGGGAAACAAGGTAAAGGAATTGAAAGACCACCAAAAAAAGAAGAAATTGATACATTTTAGAGAAGTATTTATGACGATCCTGTGGAACATAACAAAGATGCTAAATGGATAGAAATAAAAGAAGGAATAAGAAATTCAAAGTTACAGCTATGAAATGGGATGAAATAACAGCCAGAGAGATTGAAACAAAGTTAAGAAAAGCCTCTAATTTGAAAACACCAGGCCCAGATACATTTTCTAACTTCTGGTTAAAAGTATTAATATCTTTCTACGAATATTTAGCCATGAGTAAAAATTAATTATATGTGCCCCCCGAACAAACACCAACCTGGCTAACAACAGGAAAAAACAATGCTCCTACTTAAGGGTGAAACCTGCAAGCTACCTCAAAAATTATAGACCAATAACTTGCCTTCTGATGACGTATAAACTATACACTGGAACTGATGCTAACAGTTTATAGTCATTTAGAAGAAAACTCAATCATGGCAATAGAACAAAAGGGCAATAAAAGAAAGTCATATGGAACAAAGGATCCTTTGGTGTTAACTAAAGTCATACTGGAGAACTGCAAAAAGGGGAAGAATCAAAATGAGGCATGGATTGATTACAAAAAAGCATTTATTATCCCACATTCATGGATAAAAGAGTGCTTAAAAACATATACGATACACCTTACACTGATAAACTACATCACAGCGACCATAAAACAGTGGCAGACAACTTTGTAGTTAAGCCATGATAAAGGACAAATTATTATTCCAGGGATAAAAATCCAAAGGGGGATATTCCAGGGTAACTCTTTGTCACCGTTGCTCATTTCCCTTGCCCTTAACCCATTAAGCTGTCTGCTTAACAGAGTAGGCTTTGGCTATAATTTGGCTCCTAGAAAACAACAAAGTGTAAAGATTTCTCATCGTCTCTCTTGTCAATGATTTAAAATGTATAGCACCTCAGATGAGGAACGGAAAGCACAACAAGTAGTCAAAACTTTTTCAGATGATATAAGAATGTCATTTGGTCTTGATAAAAGTGCAAAAACAACCTTTAAAACAAGAAAGCTGCAGCCCCAAGAAAACATCAGTTTAGGAGAAGAATGCAATACAAAAGAACTTGAGCAAGAGGGGAGTGTAAACATTTGGGAATTGATGAAGGATCAACAATAAAACATGAACAAATGCAAATAAAACATAGTAAGAAATATTTTAGAAGACTTAAATTAATCCTGAAAACAGCATTGACATCTAGGAACAAAATTCAAGCTATAAACCAATTTGCTCTTCTTGTCCTAACTTAATGTTTTGGAGTGACTGAGTGACCCCAAGAGGTGTTGGATAGTTTAGACAGGCCAACAAGAAGTATGATTCATGCTCATCAAATGATTTATAAAAATTAGTGTTATATATTCCCCATTCCGAAGGAGGTATGGACCTCCTTGAAATTTATTACATGTATAGATCTGCAATCTGCATACATATCTGCTGACCTCACAAGACCCAAACATAGTGAAAGTTCTGAAACATTAGAAGAATACATCTAAGATAACTTCCCTTCTTAGTCTAGCAGAAGCATATAGGTGTCAAGCAGGAATGGAAATCAAACCAGAAGTAGATAAAAATCAGGTAGCAACTGAATATGCCAAAAAAGAAAAGAAAGAATATAAGGCAAAGGATCAGATGAGAAGGCAAGAAATGAGGAAATGCATAAATATAGTTGCAAGTATAGAAAACTCCTGGAAGAACCTCATGTTGATCAGGATCGAATGCAGGAATGGTTAGGGGGAGGTGAGTTCAAATCAAAAGATGAAAGGTTAATATTGGCAGCCCAAGATAGTGGGCTACGTACATGTTGATTTACAAAGTCCATTGAATATGTGGGAGAAACAGACAAATGTAGGTTTTGTAAAACAGAATTTGAAACAGTCACGCATCTTGTTGCTGGATGTGATATATTAATGGCAGAAAGACTGTATACTGAAAGGCATAATAATGTGGAAACACTGTTGCACTGGGGATTGTGCAAACATTATAACACTGAAGAAGCTGAAAAACACTGGAAACATGATCAACAAAGCATCATAGAAAATGATGAAGTCTACATCAAAAGAGATCACCTACTACCAACAGTTCAAAAGATAGATGCAAGAAAACCAGATGTAATGGTCCATGAAAAGAAGACAAAAGTGGCATTGATCACTGAAATCACTACACCTAGTGAGTACAATGCCTTACATACGGAGAGGCACAAAGTCAGAAAAATATCAGGATTCGCAGGCAGAAATGAAAGCTATGTGAAAGAAAGAAAGCCAAACAGTTCCAATAGTAGTAGGAACAATAGGTCTTATAAAAAAGAATCTACAATCATATTTAGATATGTTACCAATACATATAACTCCATATGAATTGAAGAAGGAGTCATTACTGGGCACATTGCAGGTGCTGCGAAGAGCACTTCTGACTGACATCAAAGATTGAAACAATACTAATTTCATGAACTTTAATCATACTTTGACTTAGGAATGGGGTCCATTCCCATCATGGTATTAGAAACCCAAAAGATTTGGAGAAATTAAAAGGGAAGATGTGCAAATTGACTGCCCCATATTGTCCTCCATTGGGGTCACAATTGAGGGGGAAAGCATCTGAACCGAAAGTTCTGCAGTCCCTTCAGACAACATGATAGAGATGCCCAGCAGAGGCTGGACTGCAGAAGCTTCCCATCTTAATTTATTTGACTACTATTTTATGGATTGATGGACATCTGGACAGGAAGATTCAGAAGCTATGGTTCCCTGAGCAAGGAGTTTAAGACACTGTTTTTTAAGGCAGATGGAAAGAAAGGAAAGATAGTTGCTCAGGGTCTTAGCAATGAAGGCCTGGCAAATAGAACAATGCTTATGGTCGTGCTCCACACCTAAACAACAAAGGCACTTATCCTGTCTATCTTTGTGGGAAACTGCTACCCACATTTACATTTTCCCTTTCTGGATGACATGTACCTAAAATAGAATAAGCTAAGAGATAAAGGAAGAGTCTACATTTGGTACCTATCCACTCTAGGCTCAGTGAATTGTTCTGGGCATATGACCACAAGACCAAATTCAAAATGTTGTTTTTTGATTGGCAGCAAAAAAGTTCTGTAGGTTTAGTGCTTGTACCTCACTTATGTATCTTATGCCTCAGATATAGGACATGCATCTGATCTATAGCACATGTTAGGGCCCAGGTTTTGGTATGTTGGCCAGACATAAGGCTATCCTCAGCAGGATATTCCTATTAGAAGGAACACTGCAACACTGACATAGGGAGGACATCTGTCTAGAAACCCAGACAGAGAAGCCAGGAACTCTTTTGTGTTGGCCAGTGATGACCAAGGCAGCAGACTCCCAACTGTTGCCTTCCTCTTCTGTGTCAGGATGGTAGCTTGGGTGTGTGCATGAGCAATCATATTGATGACTCTTCTACAAACTTGTTCATGTGGCCTCCTTGGCCACCAGCAGCAATGAACCCTTGACATGCACAGAAAGCCTGGTCAGACCTCTCCTTCCAGAGCAACCACTGACCATGTTAACAAAGGGCTTGCAGCAGGATGTCATTCTCTGCCTGGAAGAATTTTCCCAGCTGACATGCAAGTGCTCATACACATGCACACACTTAATACACATACATGTACGCACACATCCACAAACACACATACACTCACGTATACACACACACACACACACACACACACACACACACACACACACAGATATGCATGTACATAAGTACACACACGCACACACATGCACACACACACACACACACACACACACACACACACACACACACACACACACACACACACACACACACACACATATATACAAACATACATGCATGCACATGAGTACACGTGCACATACACACCACAGTAAAGGATGGATCCCTTCCTCTATGATGAGAGCACGTCTGGACCCATGCTAAGAAGGCTACAGCACATGCAGACAGTCTTACAGTACCTGTCATCTTGCTGCCTGCCATACAGCCAACCCGTATGAGATGCTAGTATTACAGTAATCTGGACTACTTTCCTACTTCTAAGATTGGCAACTTGGTGTTGAATACTCATTCCTTGCCTCCCTTCTTGGCTTTTCTAGTGCCTCTATTTGAGTCACAATCAGGGATTTACTCTTCTGCACTGCAGAGCAAAAACATAGTTTTTAGCTTTCAGATCAAGATCAGTTCATAGATCTGGAAGATATTTTGAGAAAAGTAAGTAGATCCTATACTTTATTTAACCTAATCTTGCTTTTTTATGGCCAGAGCAAATTTTGAAGCCTAAGTACTAGTCCTTGTTATGGTGTATTAACTGTTTGATTCTAACAAAGGTTTTTGTTAAAGTTACCTGTATATTTATGTCTTACCGGAATGTGTTGATGATTACAAAAGTTAATAATATAGAGCTTCTGACAGTGTCGTGAAATTTTCTGGGTCATTAAAACAGTATCCCAGTGTTTCATAGGTATTTAATGTATTAGCTGTTTCAGGTAGAGCTCTGGGATAAATCCATGGTCATGACTAGATTACCCAATATTATTTTATGGGTTCCTAGATCAGTACTAGGCTAACTGCTTTATGAGCCATTTTAAGCCTAGCCAATTACCCCATGTGAAAATCAACCTTGTTCCTTGTGTCTGTAAGGTAAACACCTTAACCATTATGCCAGCTTCCCACTTTAGTGACTCGGGCATTTAACATACCTGGTATGAAGAATTGGCATGTCCGCCCTAGGAGAGGGAACACATTGAGGTGAGCAGCTCTCTCACTAACACTGATAGAGGCCAGATATCAGTGACATTGCTGGGCTGTGAGTGCAGATGGGGTTGAAGAGGCATGGCGGCTTTATGAGCCCAGGAATGGCATGTTCTGAAACTACTCCTCATTTCTCACCTAACAATGAATAACATCACCAAGCTGATGGAAGGAAGCCAGGGTGAGGTACTGGTGCACTACTCAGCATATGTGATACTGCAAACCGTGGATTTTGTCTGTACCTCTTTTTCCAGGCTGCAAAGAATGGCTCCTACTTGCTATGGTACTTAAGATATGGCTTCTAGCTGGATTTCATACCATTTGTTCAAAGTTTATCGCTTAATATAGTTGATTAATATTTGAACATATTTATTTGATTTTAAATGATTTACTCAGTTAGTATTTATGTAGGTAGCGTCAAGCCCAGTAAAGATTGTCTTTTCACTGTTGTTCATATCCTGAAGTTTAGTCAGGAAATCTTATTGTGATGATGTGAGGTAGAGCCAGCTGTGTCAAGGGATAGTAGGGCAGTGCATGTGTAACATATATACTAGCATAGGTGGCTGGAATTTTGTAAAGAATTTTATGTCATTTGACTATCAAACTGATTTGTACAGATGCTTATGTTAAAAATGTATTTGTAAAGTTGCTTGTGTTAAAAATGTATCAACAGTGGGTCCTGGTGGACAGAAGAGAAATATACATGTATGTCAGATTGCATTGTTGTAAGTGATGAAATGTATATATTTTAACAGTGACTACTGGAAGGGAAGGGGTTAATCTCAGCCCATCTAACCTTAAGAAATTAGCCTGAAATTAAATGACTTGGTTTAGGCCATAAAGATTTTATCTCACAGGTCTGAATGCAGCCAGAGATGCAATGTCTGTGAAAAGCCTGGGCTGGGATCCTGCTCTGTTGTTCTTAGTGGTGAACTAATTGCTACCCTGGGGTGCCAGAGAATGGCTTGTTACTTTCTGCAGGAAGGGTGGAAATGTTGGAATTGTTTTACAGTTAATAGATGCTGTAATGAACCTTAGCTAAAGTTGTATGTGTGTATTGTGACACATCAGTGCCAGATCCTGGCTCATTTTCTAGTGAGAGCATAGTGCGAGAACCACAGTCAGGTGACCAGATGTGATGGCAGTCTGTAGACAGCAATGAAATCGTATTTGAATACTTGTGAGAGATGTAGGTGTGCACTCTGTTTTTGGACCTGTCATGACACTCATCCACTTTCATCTTGCCTTGCTTTAGTAAATAACTAGGGGACAGTAATTCTTAAGTCAGAAAAATATAGTGAGATTAGCTAAATATTGTTTTTTTCTGTAACTGTTGGATTGTTTCCATCTGTGTTGTTTTTTATATTTCCTATGACTGAAACTCTGGTGGTATTGTCAATAGATATTCAGTATTTTCTTTTTTTTATTATTATTTAATATTAAATATAACTAAACATTTCATTGTGGCTGGTCTTTTAAAAAAATATTTAATTTTTGAGAGTACTTGCATTTATTTAGCGGAGCTGTGGGTCCATGTTCCTGAAAGTCTTGGTGCTTGGTTAAACACTACCATTTGTATATGTATTCATTTTAATAAGTGTAATTGGGTACCCTGGTAAGATCCTTAAAGTAGCTGGCTCCGGGTGTTCTAGTGGCAGTAAATCTACCTTATACTCTGGGTGGGGGTGGCAGAATGGGTAAGCTGTGCCAACTTTTCCTAAGTGGTGTCATACCTCCCAACTGTACTGAATTACTCAGTTTTTACAGAGTTTTGGGGTCAAATAATGGGGTGTCATGATTCCTGAGTGGCACCCCTTCATTTCTGATTTTTTTCCAGCTTTTATTTTTTAATTTTTCTTTTCCGCATTTTGAGCTGACGTCATCACGTGCGGGATGACGTTAGCTCTGTCAGCCTGTCAGAATTGAGCTTAAGGGCTCACGTGCACTTTTCCAGCTGGCTGCTTTGAATGGATCTGTGAGCGGGAAGGACTTGCGTCTGGTGTCTCTGTGAGCGGGAAGGACTTATCTTCTGGGCTTGCTTCAGGAAAGGACTTGTGTTGCGTTAATGTCTGGATACTACTACTGCTGAGCTTGCAAGCTGAGCGGAAAGGACTGGGATGCTTCTGGATACTATTACTACTGCAGTGTGTGATTGGAGCGGGAAGGACTGGGCTGCTTCAGGTAGGAAATAACTGCTTCTTGAAATGAGCAGGTATCTAAGCGACTGGTGACGGTGCGTGTTTTCAAGCAGATATCTGAACGACTGGTGTGTGTGTGTTTTCAAGCATGTATCTGAATGACCGGTGTGTGTGTTTTCAAGCAGGTATGTGAACGACTGAGATCCCACTGTAACCATAATATCAGGAAGCTGTGGATGAAGTGCTGTGTTATGAATGTAGGAAACTGCAACATGTCATCTGCATAGCTATCGAGCATTATTAAAAAATTAGCACTGTTTTTAATATAGAGTAAAAATCAGCACATGAGAGACCTTTACATAATTCTAGTTAATCAGAGCACAATTTAACTTCCAAACAACCCTTTGAATTTAAAATAGCTTCCCCTGAGGGTGTTTTTAGTGATTATGTTTGCTTCCTGATCACTACAGGGGAAGCAGTTTATTAATATGGCTGACCTACATTTGTATAAATTTGGGAGTAAGCTATCCAGATAATCATATGTAGCATGGCTGAGGGCTATAAATAACATTGTGAATAATTCTAACAAACATCTGTGTAACAGGAAAGATGACATTCCAGTCACCAGTTTGTCATTTTTCTGAATTACAGCTTTTAGTCATCTGCAGGGAGAGGAGTCAGTATGGGTGACAGCTAATCAGTATTGCAGAGTCAACAGACAAATTAACTTTTGGTACTAGCATTTGCTTACTGAAGTAAAGTTATTTAATATTATTACCTTGGTGTGCAGGAAAGTGAAGGAGAATTACAGTGTGTGGTGTGACGTGTGTGCTTGAGTGCATATTTGAGCATCCAGCAACTAAATGATAACACTAGCTGTTCAATCAATTAGTTAATGGACTGATAAAAATAGTTGCATTTTCAGACTTAGCTGTTTTAGATTTTTCAGCACAGTTTTTACCCACCCTTGTTATTGTTATGTGTTCTATTCTCTTTGTCAGTTGCTTTGTGCACACACTGATGAACAGAATATAGAAGCACATGACAGTCTGAGCCACAAACTAACTTATCGTGCTTGTGTGTGTACCACCTTTAGGCCTTACAGTCAGGGAAGATTACTTGTTATGGATGAAGTTTGTTTGACTGTACAGTCCAAGGTGGTGAGAATGGCTCCACCCATCTCTTTAGGGGGGCTGATATAACCCAGTGCTAGCAGAGTCATCTATATCTATATATTTATGGGTGTTACAGTGTTTGTCACTGCATGCATTTGAAATGTTGCTATGTGTCGGTGGTATACCTAATCAAATTATGTAAAGGTCAAACATCATCAGATCAGCCATTATATCATTAGTTTTCCTCTCTTTCTACAAGGCTGTGTAAGTCCTGGAGTTATCATATTTAATTTCTGGGGGTGTAGGGGTGGAGCCCAATACATCAGGGAGAGTGAGGGATGCAGTCCTATATAAAAGTTACATTGTGAGAACTGAATTCTTATTCCCCATTATTGGCTTTGTCCAGGTTTTTGTGCTAAGTGGTTGAGAGCTATGGTGAGAAGTGAGAAATGAATTCACTAAATGATAGCCACTTAAGTTTCAGTCTTCTATACTATTTTTCAGGAAACTATTAATTTGGCATAGTGGTATGTTAGTCTGACTGCAGTGCACAGGGTCCTGGGTTCAAGTCTTGGCAGTGAAATGCATGGTGGTAGTATCACATTTTATTCTAGCAACTTTCCAAAATTATACAAGCAATGTTTAAAATGTATCCCTGGTTTTTGGCCTTTTGCCCCCCTCCCAAAAAAAAATGAAATTGAAAGTAAGTGCGAGAAGCTGTGCAAGATGCCTATGGCTTACACTACTGTCATTCTATATGTGTGTGTATATATATATATATATATATATATATATATATATATATATATATATATATATATATATATATATATTTATTTATTTTACATTTGTTGACCGGGCTAGTCCAACTGGATATATGTCCATTTTCATTAGAGGCCCGGGGAGAAAAGCTCCAAGACAGATCCATTATACCAATATGTATAAGGTTATACATTCAAAACAGTGTTTGTAAGATTACAATCAAGTTAACATAGCAGAAGATACAAAACATTTTACAGTATATTGCAAAGCAAAATTTACAATAATATAGAACAAGATATTCACATGAGGTTGATTGAACTTTTTCAGGTTTACAAATCCTGAGAATGGTTGCATAAGAGAATTTACAACATATTGAACAAGATATCCATGTGAGGTAGATCATAACTGTATGCAGGTTTGCTATTCTTGTAAAGTTTGCAGTAAAGAGCATTACATTATAGTTAGAGTGGAGTTAGGAGAAATTTAGTCACAGAGGTAGTGGGTTAGTCAGGGTTAGTGCAAGGGCTAGCCAGGGTGTTCTAAGGTATATTTTGAGTTTTTGTTTGAAGTGGGGTAGGGAAGGAAGTGAAGTAAGATCACTAGGTAGATGATTCCAGTATTTTTCAGTTGTGTTTGAGAAAAGAGAGTTACCTGCCATGTTGTTAGACTTACTAAAACTAAGTAGAAATTTATTAGCAGAGCGTAAGGTATTAAGATTTTTATACGGAGTAATGAGGTTTGAGAGTATAGGAGTGTTATTAGACTGATTGAGGATCTTATGAGCAATGGTAAGTTGGTTAAAATCAAGCTGAATTTGCAGTTCAAGCCATCCTATTTGTTTTAGATTCTGACAGTGATGAGTTCTAAAGTGGTTACCAGTAGCAAATCTGGCAATGTTATTGTAAGATGTAGTTAGTTTAAGAAGATTCTTCTTGGATAGGTTGGTGTAAATTGGTGAGGCATAGAGAAGTGTTGAGATTAGATGAGAGTGGGCAATAGTAGTTCTGGCTGTTGGAGTGAGAAAATATTTGATCCTGTATAGGGAGCCCATTTTTCTGTTGACTGTTTTTATAGTGTTATTAATATGGTTATCGAAGCTGAGGTAATTGTCTATAGTAATTCCTAGGAGTTTGGTTGTAGAATCAGGGGATATGAGAGTGCCATTGTTAGAAATAACAGAGAAATCTAAAGGCATGGATCTACAGGTAGGAGTAAAGAGAAGGAGCTTTTTTTTGGGATTCAAGAGGAGGCAACATTTTAAGAACCAAGTCTCTACTACGTTAAATATTTTCTGAGTTAGGAATTGTAGTTCAGATGAAGATTCAGCTGCACAGATTAAAGTTGTATCATCTGCATACTGTATGCAAGTTGCCTGAGGAATAGCTAGGTAGAGATCATTGATAAATATTGAGAATAAGAGAGGGCCTTGACTTTTATGATTTATTTATTTATTTAACATTTGTTAACCAGGCTAGTCCAGCTGGATATATTTCCATTTTCAGCAGAGGCCCGAGGAGAAAACCTCCAATTGTAAAACATACCACCACCACACCAAAAGGTTTAAAATAGACAAAAAGGAATTAGGTATAAATTCTAGGAAGACAAAAAGACATACTATACTAGATGCATCATACATTTACAGAACATTTTACAGCATGTAAGTCTAGGGCAATCCCAAGACACTATTAGAAAATACCTTTAAAACGTTGGTAAATCTAGTTTATGCAGGCAGTTACTTTTCTTAAGGATTATATGCTAAACATATTATTAGAAAAAAAGGAAGGGAGAGAAAAAAAGGAGGGTATATTAATCAAGAGGCAGGGAATACTACCAACAGGGTACATTGATAGCTCAGCAGACAAGATATCTAATTGTCAAGTAGTAGAGATTACTTAAGTACCTTCTAATTTAGGGAAGAATATAGGAAAGAGAGTAGGAGAGTGGGAGGCCAAGAGATGACAATGAGAAGTCCAGAGGATCAGTCTGGGTAACAGCAGGGGCATAGCCAGTGATTTTTAAGGTATGCCTTAAGACTTTGCTTGAAGAGAGAGAGGGATGGAAATGTTCTGAATAGGGCAGTTTTTTTTTCCTTATTGTTAAATGCATGTTGTTTCATTGCCTACTGGAAAAATGTTCAAATAATACATTTAAAATGTGCTCCAACAAGTGTGCTGTATTACACCAGGAATATAATTTAATAAAGTCAGGAAGGTGTATCAAAGAACACATGTATGCTTCTTGTTTTGTGTGCAAGGGGCCTATGAGCTATGATTTGAAAACAGCCCAAAGGTAATCTTTATCCATCACTGGCCAGATGCATTTTATTTAGATGTGGTGTGGGTTTCAATGGAGTTTCAAGGTCAGAGAAGTTTTACTGCCAAGTCTGTTTTCATTGTGAGACAGTATTGCTTTGTTTAGCAGATGTCTATTGTGCATTGTGCTATAAAATGTAAAAATAAAATCCAAATAATGATTGTAGAAGTAAAGCAGTATGTACACATTAGTGTTCATGGTAAATGGGATGAAATAGTCAGGTAATGGGACACTGGAATGGCTGCAGGGTGAATCTGGTGCCATATTTTGGTCATCTATTCTTCAGTTTGCGTTTGAAAGGTGATATCCCACAATTCCTCCAGAGTGGGTGGGGTTACGTAATTATGTATGCAAATTTTATGTTAATCAGCATACAGATTTGTACCCATATCTCATGGGCCTTGTCCAGATTGTTGATGTTCCAGGTTGAGAGGTATGGGGTGTGTGTGTGTGTGTGTGTGTGTGTGTGTGTGTGTGTGTGTGTGTGTGTGTGTGTGTGTGTGTGTGAGAAAATCAAATCTCAAAGACAGTGTATGTGACAGCTACTTTGAACAGGGATACTGAGACTAATGATTTCACAGAGAGGGTGATGGTGGACTTGGGTTGGAACATCTGGGTAAGGACTCAGCTATATAGTGGTCAGTCTTATTTGAGGCCTAGAGAGAAAGCCCATTCCCAGGATTGGATGTGCATTCTCTGTGCACTCTTAAGGGAAATTGTACTTGCATCTAAAAATATTGTGTATGTCTATTTTTATCATAGTGATCTTTCCCCATCAGTGTCAGTGGTGAGGATTGAGAATCCATGATCACTGGCCCAGAGGAGGGACATCACATCTTAGTACTCAGAATGGGATGTAGACATTATATGGCAGGTTAACAGAATATACAGTCCCACTGATATCTACTACTGTAGTGAGTTAGTCCTGAAGTTTTTCTTGGCTTCTGACTTATAGGTTTTCTTTATGGATATTAAACCATGTTACAGTAAGATTACAGATATCAAATCAAGTCACTCATTTGTTTTTGAATTTATGACATTTAGCACTTTAGCGAAGCCTCCTTCACTTCTATTTGTAATGGGTCCATTCATTCCTTTATTTATGCATGATAATCTGATCAATCCAGGGCATTATTTTGGGTAAGCTGCAGCCTATCCTAGAACACCATGAATGCAAGTTGTAGAAACTCACCTGAATGCATCACAGGATGCACACACATACACACACACACACGCACTCACACACACACACACACACACACACACACACACACACACACACACACACACACACACACACACACACACACACACACACATACACACACACAAAATCATTCACTTACAGAAAATTTAGAGAATCACTAATTAACTTACCACTATTTTTGTCTTCTTGCCATGTGCTTATTTTTATTAGTGATTAAGATCATAAGATGGGTTTCCAACTGGCTCACTGATAGAACCCACAATGTGAAAGTAGCAGACTCCAAATCTGACTACTGACCAGTTACAAGTGGTGTCCCACAGGGATCGGTCCTAGGTCGTCTCCTCTTTGGCATCTACTTCTCTGAAGTTCAAGCCCACACAAAGGGACTCTGGCTAGCCAAGTTTGCAGATGATTGCAAACTGGGAGCCATTATTGATTCTCCAACTGATGTAGACATTCTACAAAAAGGCGTCACTGACACCAGTGACTGATGCCAGCACCATGGCCTTAAGCTCAATGCCAAAAAGTTCATTGTCATTCCCTTTGGAAAAAAATCGGTGTCCATGAACTACCACATAGGCAGTAGTCCACTAAACATTGAAGAGGTGATAAGACACCTGGGGACACAGGTTGACAGCGACCTCTCCTATGATAACCACATTACCACTGTAGACAGAAAGTCCTTCTATGTGGCACATCTCATTTCAAATGTTTTGTCATCCAGGAAGAAAGAGGTTAAAATCCTTCTTTACTCATCCCTCATTAGACCTATTATAGAATACAATGCCCCATTTGGTATGTACCTCACTAGACACCTACAACAATGGGAAAGGCCACAAAAATACCTCACTAAGATGATCTTAGACCTTAGACACATGCCCTATATGGACAGACTCAAAAAACTTAAGCTATACTCTGTCTCTTATCGCCTACATAGAAGCGATCTTTGCTTGACCTACAAAGCCATGTCTGACCCAAAGCTGCAAGATATGCTACACCTAAAGAAACCTCAATCCCTCCATGCCACACACTCCAGGGACTTAAACCTCATCACCACAATAAACAGAACATGCTGGAGGGACAGGTTCCTAACCCAGAGACTTCCCATACTCTGGAACAAACTTCCCATTCATGTCAAGCAGAGGACTTCACTGACCCTCTTTAAGAGAAATCTTGATGAGTGGATGGGCAATAGGAAGTTCACCCCGGGGATCACTACTTGACAGGGGCACTGGGAACTAATTTTGAGCATCATGATGCCAGGGAATCTTCTTGGGCTAGGTTTATATAGGCTCCAGGGCCATTATCCTAGTAAACACCTATGAACCTATGAGTTCAAATCACAGTTTTACTAACAGAGGCTTACGGCCATTTAGAAAATATTTATTTATTTATTTGCTGTGCCAATATATGGTTTATGTTACAGAATGGCATGCTGTGGAGGAATGATCAATACGAAAGAAAACCTAAACTGTATATAACTAGGTAGAACTGCTAATGGTTGAGGCTATGTTTGGAATGCTTGCAATAATGCAGTAATAAAGCCATAAATATTACAATTTTACTGCCATTATGCATGTATTGTGTGTAAGCAGTAAGATAAGGCATGAGGGATATGTATATATAAATATATATATGACAACACTGACTTTCCAGGAAGTCAAATGTCATTTGAATGAGACTATATATTAAATTTTCTGAAAAGTTGAAAATAAAACAGTTAAAATCTATGTTTTTGCAGGGATAGAAGCCCCCTACACTTCCATGTGAGAGGCTGCATCCCCAACCATCCATCCTACAAATTATGTATACCAATTTTGAGATTGCACTACAGTGTGGAAAAGGGTAAACTCCCCAGTCCCCACTGTACTGCAATCTCTATAAAAATACTTTGACTTTTTGGAAAGTCGAACATATGAAGTTTGACTTTCTTAATAGTCGATCATTTGTAGGGTACCTATATATATATATATATATATATATATATATATATATATAACTGCAATCTTTCAGTTTCTAAAAAAAAAAAAAAAAAAAAAAAAAATAGATATATCATATATGATCTTAGCATTTTTATTTCTTCTACTACTTCTAGACTACTAATAATGCATGTTGTCTATGTCACAACTTATGACTGTATGTATTATACTATTGTTGTTCAACCTTGTCTTTATTTTTTTCCTCTTTCTCCCATGGAAAATAAAAAGCTGGACTGAAAATGGCAATAATCCAGCAAAAAAAAAATAAAATAAAATAAATATATATATATGGGTGTCAGACATCCTGTCAAAATGAATATTTCCTTTCTCTGGGGACAGTGCAGTCTCAGAATAAGTCTATATAATTAGTATGGGGTGCAGAGGAGCTTGTCCCCTGCAAAAATACTCGGCATTGGTTTATTAGATTCTGGGATAATCCCTGGAGTATACACAGAATGTGTCAGCATTTGTGTCTTCAACATTATGACATCAATCTACTTGGTGCTGGCCCATTGTCAGTCTGATCATGTTTCTGACACCCATTTATATATAGATAACTATATGTAGATATACATACACATATATATATATATATATATATATATATATATATATATATATATATATATATAAAGATAGATATATATGCGTCTGTGTGCAGTAAGACACAAAGGGGTGTGCATGGTACAGATATTCTACATTCACAGGGGTGTTGTGAGGCATGCATTATAAGGGGAAGTGCTTTGCAGTCCCTGGACATCAGTAATATATGTATTATACACACACCTGCTTGTACCACATTGTACTAATAAATCTGACACTTGTATTTTTTTGCAGTTTTAATTTTATATTTATGGTTTATGATCAATAGTTATTGATGTTTGTTATTGCATCACTGTTATAATAATGCTGACAGATGGAACGTGTCCTGCCAAGGATACTGTATGTACAGCCAGTATGCCAATGCTTAGGTGTTCCTTCCTCATTCACTGTACATCTGACCTTAGATCTAGGTATGAGGACTACATGCTGGCAATTACAGGATGTATGAGTGTAAAAATCCTCAGATCTTTCTTGCCACAATTCCAGGAGCAAGAATCCAGTGCCTTTAAACAGGAAAGCTAAGTACCCTGTTGGGGACATTTCTTCATTTTTTCATATCTATAATCGTTGTCAATTTGTTTCTGTCATCTAAGAGATGTAAATGCCTCTATGGTAGGCAGATTCTTTATAAGGACAGCAATAGTCAGTGTCAAGTCATAATGTCAAAGACTGCTCTCTTTGTCAGAATGTCAGGATTTCATTCTGATAACCTTGAGAATCCATTTGTCCATAAGCCCACAGACCATCTGACCTCTGCTCTTGTTCTCTCTATTGCAACTCTATTGGAGGCTGACATGGAGTTGTGTTTCCAGACATCATGTCTGATCAGTCAGGTGGCTGTTAAGGCCATGAAGAAAGAATCCAAGCTTGTGACATCTGAAGGACATGATGGTATTCCTCAATTAGTAGTACAAGATGACATCCCTGATGCTTTGATGGAGATACATCCAGGTTCAGACCATTAATGTTTGTTTTCTTTAGAAACCCTAAAAAAAAATTTTCTATTTCCTGTTACACCTGTTACCAGAGATTGTCAACAGGAATTGCAGAATTTTTCTCTAGGGTTTTCAATGGTCTTATGGCTTTGAAGCCCTCTACATTTTTTTGCCCTACCCCTTTAAAGAGAAAGGACACTTCCTCTGAGGAAGATTCCTCTTCAGAATGAGACTCTCAGCCCTTTGACTGTTCATCTTAATTGCAACCCCATTCAGTATATGAAGCTAAATCTGAAGATACTTTATAGGTTCAAAGGTAAGTACTAGCATAGCAGCCCTTGTCGGCCATTTTAAGCTTAGTCAGTCTCCCTTTTTGTGTTAATTTAACTCATTTAGTCAGAGAATGGCATTACCGATCCTTTGGTCGATAGTTATGTATTACCTGTACTGAGAATAAGAGAGAGATCATACAATAGATAATTTGAGCGGAACCCATGCTTGGGATAAAATGTTTAGGAGCTGCCTCTGTCCATTAGTAGTACAGGAGCAGTCCTGGGGTAAATTATCTATTTCCCATCCATAGAGCCAAGCTTTCCTTGAATACAGACAGGGATGAACTTTATGTGAATGGGGAGTCTGTTCCAGAGCACTATGATCCTCTGTAAAACATACCTGTCTCTCCAAACCATTCTGTTAGTGTTAAAGTAGAGGTTTAAATCCCTAGACTGAGTATTTCTGATGCCATTTGACTTGCTGATGTGCAGTAAATCCATCAATATTGGATGGATTTATGGATTTACTATCTTCTGATTCTCCTCAGGAAGAACTCTCCTTTTGGGACACAATCCAAAAGATGATGCAATATTTTAACTGAGAGGGAAAAAGAGATATTACAACCTATTACATACGGATGTTCCCAAACTTTCTGCTGTCCATCCTGTACTGGAAGCATTACATGGCACCTTTTGATCTGCTTCTGTAGTTCCAGAGTCTCACCATCTGCATCCAAAAAGCCTGATAGACACTATAAAGCTCTTGATAGCCCCAAGTACCTTGCAAAAACCCTACTTCTGACCCTGCAGTTGTTTCTACAGATTCAGGCACACCATATACATGTTTTATTATCCAATGCAATAAATAAGTAGAGCAATTGACAGATATGGAAAATAGTTTATACTTCAGCCACTTTAGCATTCTATGCTATTGATTACCAATCACATATGATCAAGTACTTACATCTATATTTGAAAGTATGACAAAACTTATTCTTAGTTTGCCTGACAGCAAATGTAAATCTAGATTTCAAAATATGATTTCTTCTGCATTTTAGGTTGCATATCATTCAATTAGATGTGCATACGATGTCCCAGATGTTGCTGCTACTGCTTCAGTGCTGAGAAGATTTTCCTTGCTAAGATTCTAGGATGTCAAAGTAAAATTTTTAAATGCTCCTTTAGTTAAAGATTTCCTTTTTGGTCCCCTTTCTGCTGAGATTTTCAAAACAAATTGGAAGAAAGGGATAACATTATGCAGGGATTCAAACACCTTTTTCTCTTCCCTAGTCCAAAATTCCAGACACATTAGACTAATTATCAGAAAGGTAAATGATCCAAATAAAAAAACACGTAGGCCAAGCCTAAATTTGAATTTAAAGGCACCGAAGGCCACTTTTCAGATAAATCGTCCAGCATCTGACAACCTTCCCCTCTCCCCTACCCATCTCTGCCTTCCTGTCTTTAAACCTCCCAATAAACTTTCTGTTAGACTTCCTCTGTTCAAAACTATCACAACAGACTTCTGGGGTGTGTAAATCATTCAGAAAAGATGCACACTTGATTGGAATTATCTTCCTGGTCAACATTCAGTTGCAAAGGTGCCTCCAAACCAACATCATTTGGCTTCTCTTATCATTACAGACCTCCTAGATGAGGGTGTAATAGAACCAGTTCCTCCACATCAAAAAAATAAAATGTTTCTTATCCAGATTGTTCCTAGTTTCAAGAATAGACGATAACAGGAGACCAGTTCTGTATATATCCATGCTGAACATCTTTCTCACTATTCCAAAATGTGAGATGTATGTAGTTACCCTGAATCTGAAGGAAAGTTATCTGCATATTCCAGTCCATCCACAGCACAGTAAATTCTAAAGATTCTGTACTTCAGGATTATACTTTCAATGTACTGCTTTGCCTTTTTGGCCTTTTCATTACTCTGAGAATAGTCATGAGGTATATAGCCCCTATCTTCCTGTCACAGCATTATGCAGACTGCACAGTGTCCACATTTATTTGTATCTGGACAACTTCATGATTAAAGACACTTCTATTCAGAAAATCCTCAAGCACTAACAGTCTGGTGTCAATCTCTTCCAGAGTCTAGGATTTACTCTGAACTTCAACAAGTCCAGTCTTCCTCCATCCCATTCTCTGGTCGTCCATCTCAACACATCCTTTATAATGACATTCTTCCTTCTGGCAAGAATCAGTTCTTGACATATTACTTTCCATTCCTGACAAACCTTTCTCTGACATCAGCAAGAGAGATTTTAAGAACCCTGAGTACATGGAATCTACCATACTAATGGCTCCATTTACAAGAGTACACGTGGAAAAATCAATAGAACCTGAAATATGTTTGGGCATAGCACTGCCATATTGTGTCATTCACAATTCCTCTCTTGCCTTTTGTGAAGAATTAATTACTTTGGCCGATTACGCATTTAAGGACAAACCCAGGAGTTCCCTTTTTATTCCCTCATCCTCTGCAAAAGGTCTTTTCATATGGGTCAGGCATAGCCTGTGGACATGTTCAAAAGGTTTTAAAGTTCAAGGTCTTTAGGTAAAGAGGAAAAAAGAGAATATATAAGCGTAAAAGAAATGAAAGCATTGATTCTTGCTCCCAGTCTCTTCACTGCCTTTGGTCTTCAAGAGCACTTGGTCGTCATGGACCACTGTGGTGCATCAACAAACTGGAGGGAGCACAACATATTTCCACTTCTGCGGATTAGGGATGATGGTATTGGAGGGGCAGAACATATTAATCCTTACTGCAGATTAGAGATGATGGTATTGGAGGGGGCACAACATATTACTCCTACTGCAGATTAGGGATGATGGTATTGGAGAGGGCACAACATATTACTCCTACTGCAGATTAGGGATGATGGCATTGGAGGGGGCACAACATATTACCACTACTGCAGATTAGGGGTGATGATGAATATGCATATTCTCATTCCCTTGGAAATGGAAATTTCTTTATGCATCCCCCCTTTTCCTCATATCCAAAACATTCTCCTGAAAATTCAGAAGGACAGTCCTAAAATACTTTTGGTACCCCCCCCCCCCACGTGGCCCAGATAACACTGGATTTTCCTTCTCTTCCATTAACCTAAAGTCAGTCACCACACATTACAGAGTATTCACACAAAAGCAGCTCTCTCATTCAATCAAACCTAAAGACTCTCAGTCTCATGGTATGGATGACAAGCTTTTAATTCCTTTTAGGCACCTGTACTCAAAGGACATGCTACAGGTTATAAATGAGGCACTAGAAAACCTGCATCTAAAAATCTTACATTGAAAAATGAAATATATTTTCTATTTGATGCCAGAAAAAGAGAACTAGATTCCTTTCATGCAGTGTTTCCTCATATCCTCAAATATCTTTAATTTCTCTACAAACTGTCTAAAAATTCTCTAAATATTAAATGCTTCTCATATGATTTGTATCAATTCTTAACCATTTTTTTTATACTATGTCTAATTTGTTATAATCATTTAAACTGCAGTTGATTTTGTTTTATTTTTGAAGACTGTAAAATTATCATTCTTAGAATGTTTTGTAATAATTTGGAGCTTTTCTTCCCAGGCCTCCACTGAAAATGGGCTTCTACCCAGTTGGACTTTCCCAGTAATCAAATGTCAATAAATAAGTAATGAAATATTTGAGTGCTCAGTTTAGCTTAATATGTGCTTCTATTAAGGTTAATTTATCAATCATCTTAGTCTGTTTACTCTAGATCCATCACTTTCTTCATACTTTCAGGCCAAGCAGCTCTTAAATGGCATCTTCCACATCACTGCCTACAGAAAATCTGTTCCTCCCCCTAGGACCTGAACTATATCCTTGATAAACTCTCTTTACCACCCTCTGAATCAGTTCCTGCTTTTTCATTGAAATACTTCTCATGGAAAACAGTTCTTCTCATAGCCTTAACCTCTGCTAAAGGGGTCTCAGAATTATAAACCCTAATGTCTGTTCCATTGTTTCTGGTTTTCCATAACAACAGGATTTCCCTTAGAAGTAATCCATAATTTTTGTCTAAAGTGGGTACTGAATTGTCTTTGAATCATCCACTCATCTTCCTGGATTTTCCTACCCTTCAAAACAAGGGAGACAGAAGCCTTCATATACTAGATGTTTAAAAACAACTGAAATTTTACCTGGACAAGATCAAACCTATTAGAAAAGCTGATCAACTGTTTGCTAATTTACTTATTTGTTATTTGAGAGTAAAAGTACAGTTTCCCAGTATCCAAACAGACCACTTCTAGATAGATTTCTCTTGCCATTTCTTTCTGCTGTTCACTCCATGGCTAATCCCTATAAGGACAGGTTAAAGCTGACTGTACAAGAGCTGCAACTTTTTAAGCTCTTTTTCAAAGGGCTTGAGTCCAAATCCATATTAGAGGCAGTTAAGTGGGCCTCTATCCATACATTTAGAGCCATGATAAAGTGTGACAGAACCATATTTCAAGGATTACTGAACTCCAGTTCTGTCTCTCATACCACCCTTAGTCGACCTAAAAGCTTTGGGAATCATCCCATCAGTCAGCATTACTGAAACAGCGATCTAATGACAAACACAGTACAGTTGTGTAAGAACTTACCATAACAGTAGATGTTCTCAAAGATCACTGTTGCACTATATACACACTCCCTCCATCTCCATGTTTTTTTTGGTTTGTTTCTTTTTCCTTTAGGCCAATATGGAATCTCTATTTGCCTGCCATCTCCCTCTATAATTATTTTTCCTGTCTGTCCTCTTTTTGTAACAAGCTTCAGTGTCTACCAGAAACAATAAAGCTTTGAGGATTTTTGTGCTAATATGCCCATTATGTACCAGCACATAGTCCTTGTGTTTAGGTCTAAGATCTAAGATCAAGTGTAAATAATACGAAAAATTAGTTCATAAGCTTTGGCATACTGGCCAGAAATAGGGTAAACTTGTCAGGATATGTACCACCTGTAAGGATTACTTCAAAAGTAATCTATTCAAACATCTATTGTTATAATAAGTTATTATACAACTGTACTGTTTTTAGTGCAGCTTAATGTAAACTGGTTCCTCCACCCATTTTAGATAAAGAGCAGTATACAGTGTATACTCTTTTTTTTTTTTAACTCTGTGGAATTTTGGTGTGAAGTTTTTAGCAAAGTTTTTCATAGGTTCATAGATTAGTACTAGGCTAACTGCACTTGTGGGCCATTTTAAGCCTAGCCAATTACCCCATGTGAGAATCAAATGCTGCACCCTT
This sequence comes from Protopterus annectens, assembly GCF_019279795.1. NCBI lineage: Eukaryota > Metazoa > Chordata > Ceratodontiformes > Protopteridae > Protopterus > Protopterus annectens. The sequence goes on from NC_056726.1 coordinate 1,213,020,286, forward strand.
TGTTTGTAAGGTAAATACCTTAACTGTGATACCACCCTTAAGCTTCCCTCTCTCATCAAATTTTTTCAGGACCTCATTTGCTGCTGAGGTCCTGAAAAATTTTAATGAGAGAGGGAAGCTGATTTGGGCAGTTTCTCAGATTTTTCAGACTTCATTCTCTAAATTTATCAAGGGTTTTACAGCTACCGCTTGAAAATGTAAAAAAAAAAGCAAAATAACCAGATACAGTAATCTGCTGATAAGTAGACTTTAAAAAGACTAGCAAGAAGAGGGGGTCCAAGAGAAAGGAGCAGCTTCCAAAAAAGGTTAGTCCAACAAGTCTGAATGGCTATCTACAGAATGCCCCCCCCCCCTTCTCAGTCTTCCCCAAAATCGGGTCTTCCATTTCTCTCTTTAAAATAGTCTCATACAAATGGGCTCGGAGAGTGATTCATCAGGATACAAATGGCAGTGGGGATCTCCTCCTTCTCCTTTTCAGGGGCTCCTCCTTTTCTGCCAGATCAAGCTTTTTTTTTCTTCTTGTCATTCGGCATCTGCTACCTCAGAAGGTGATAGAAGCTCTCCCTCCTTCTTAGAAAAAGAAAGGTTTTTATTCAAGAATGTTTCTGGTACCAAAGAAATAACCCTCATGGAGACCAGTTTTAGAGCTTTCCTTTTTAAACCAGTTTGAGAAAATTCCAAAGTTCAGAATGTTATCCCTTCATGACCTGTTACCTGTCATCCCCCTTTAAGTTTTATAGTGACCCTAGATTTAATGAATGCTTATCTTCCCATTCCTATAGCACCAGATTTCAAATGTTTAAGGTTTTCTGTATCTGGATTACACTTTCAGTTCTGTGCATTACCCTTTGCATTATCCACTACTTTAAGGATATTCACAAAGTGCCTATCTCCAGTAACAGCCTATTGCAGACTGCAAGTTATTCACATCTTTCCTTATTTAGATGATTTGCTTATCTTTTCAGAGTCTATTCCAGAGTGTCAGGAATCTCTCACATGGGTGAGAGCTCCTTCTCAGACTGGGATAATATCAGGAAGTCTTGCTTGACTCCTACCTACAGGATTGTTTTTCTCAGTTCCAAGAGCTTTCATTACACATGAAAAAGTAGTTCTGTATCTGTATCTGTTCCCAAGTTTTTTGCCATGCAGATCAAAGCCCCAGCAAGGGAATTTCATAGGATACTAGATTTAATGGCATCTATGTCTCTCATTATTCCTCTAGCCAGACAACACATGAGAAAAATGAAATGTTACCTAAAATTATTATGGTCCCAACATTAGCATCCCCTGACATTCCAGATTCTTGTGTTGGTATTTGTAAAAAGGAAAACTCCTTTGGTGAGAGACCAGTCTTATCTGAACCCAGGTTTCTCATGTTCCTTTCCAGAACCAGCACCATCTGTAACTACATCATCTCAGACTTTGCTTGGGGAGTAGTGTCTATGGAAGTAAAAGTGCAGGGTCTATGGAACAAAAAGGACAGACCAAAACACATACATATAAAAGAGATGGCAGAAATAAATGCTCTCTACTCTTTCAATCATCTATGGTCTCTATGACCACTACAAGTGATTAAGACAACACTACAGTAGTGCGGCACATAGACAGGAATCAGATTTTACCATCTAGGCAGACTAGCCATGGCTGCCTGGGCTACAGATTTCCAGCATGGTTTCACTTTATAGGCATCTTGCATTCCATCAGAGCAGAGCAAAGTTCTGTGGCAGATAAGCTGAGCAAGACCAAGACATACCCTTAGAAATGTAAATTCAATCAGGGGATCTTCTTGGAATTGATCCAACTATGGGAATATCACAGAAAGATCTATTTGTCTTCATTCACGACAATCAACTGGCAAAATTCTGCTCTAGAATTCCATGCAAGAAGGCCTGGAATTTTCTTGTATTTTTTTACCCTGTCCACTGATACCCAGGGTCATTCTAAAGATTCAGAAAAAACTCTTCAAAGAGCAATGTGATAACTCCCTTCTGGCCCAGGCAATAGTGGTTCTCACTTCTTTTGAAAATGGCCAAGGGCAATTGGCACATACTTCCTCACAGACTGGACCTACTCACACAAGACAGGGAAGTGACTGATACATCCCACCTTGAAACAGTTTCAGCTGGGGTAGCATAATGGTTAAGATGTTTACCTCATAGACACAAGGTACATGGATTGATTCTTACCACTGGTCACAATGTGATTATTGGCTAGGTATGTAGTAGTCTGAAGTCTGATTACCTAGTAATTACCTTTGTATAAGTGCTTACATATGTGTAACTGCTTGGATGATAGTTTTAATATCTTTTAGCCAACTATTTCTCTGAGGAAATGCAGCACGTATTAAAGGAAGCAAAGAAACCAGCTATCAGGAAATCCCATGTTAGCAAAAAGTAAAGATTTTCTGGTCTAGAGAAGAATCAGTCCCATTTTAAGGCTAATATTTCTCTAATTTTACAACATTTGGTGAGTTATTATCCTCTCGCTTTTCTACTCCCCCAAGGTACACTTGTCAGCCATTTCAGCATGTCTGCCCATGGATTCTCTACTTTCAATGAATTCCCATGTTAAAACATTTTTGAAAGGAGTGCTACATACTAGGCTCTCTAGAAAACGTGCCTCCTCCTTGGGATATTAACTTTGTTAAAATGATCTCTTGCTCCATTTGAACCAGCTCATCATGCTCATTTATAGTTCTTAATATGGAAAACAGTTTTTCTGATTGCTTTGACTTCTGCATGAAGCGTGTCTGAGTTGCAGGCTCTCATGGTGGGTCAGTCTTATCACATTTTGAATAAAGATAGGGTTTATATGACAACTAATCCTTCATTAATGCCTAAAGTGTATGAATCGTATCACTAAGCCTTTGCACAGTCTTCCCTGTGTAAAAACTAGTGCAAACTGATCAAGTGGCCAAATTCACCAAATAATCAGAGTTACATGTAAACACCCCTGGGGGCATAAGTCCTAGAGGCAGTGGCACAAAAACTACTTTCCCCATCATTAATGAACCTTAATGTATAATTAAAACATTTAAAAGTACCACTCTTCTTTGTGGTATTGTCTTTTGCTTCCCTCTGTTAAGTTTCCAAAAATCTGTAGTATTTAGAAAATTAAAGCTATTTAAGAAAAGTTCATTAAAAAGGATGGCCTTGTATGCCTGACATACAAGGCCATATCCAACCTAGAATTGATGGACATGCTCCACCTAAAGAAAACCATATCCCCTCGAGCCACACGCTCCAGGGATCTAAACATCACCACAGCAATAAATAGGACGTACTGGAGGGATAGATTCCTTTCCCAGGGACTTCACATGCTCTGGAACAAGATTCCAATCTACATTAGGCAGAGCTCCTCGCTAACCCTCTTCAAGAGAAACCTTGACGAGTGGATGGGAAACAGAAAGTTTACCGCAGGGATCACTTCAATGGCTCTGCTGGACAGAGGCACAGGGAACTAATCTAAGGGGGCGGCGAAACCGGCTAGGCTTATAAATGTCTTCGGGCAGATAGCCTAGTACCTACCTATGAACTTTAAATAAACAAAAGATGATTATAAATATACATATGATTTCTTGGTCAATGCCAGTGTGTGTGATTACCCAAGAAGACAATGAATTGTCAAGTACAACCTCTGCTGTAGTGACCTCTTTTCAAGGGAGACTCAAGGTGTTATTCATCTGGACTAGAGGCAATTGTTTTCACAAATGCACATTTTATGACTACAGAGTTGGTATATATAAGTCTAGGGTGCAGGATGTAGCCCCAACACCCCCACCCCCACCCTTGCTTGAAAATGAAATACTTGAATTTAATTTTTTGTCAGGTTTATTTCCTGAATAAAGAAAACAGCCACTGAAGCTAAAACACTATGACAAAAATCCACAAACAAAAAAGTTTGTTCTCCTGGTGCCAGAGAAGGCTTAGTGGCAGAAATGTCAGGAAAATAAACCTTTTTTTCATGTGTGACATCCTGAATAGTTGTACTTGACAAGTTGGTTCCTTGATCTGTAATTCACTGAATAAGACACTGAACTTATTTATGTTATACAAATAAGCCATGACATTTATGTCATACTATATAGTCCTTACCTAAGCAGTGATTAAGCAGTGGTTGCCTTGATTTATGGTTTTAGCACCTAGAGGTGAGGATTTCGTGCAGGCATATTTAACGTTTGTATTATATGGTGTTAACCACTGATTGTACTAACATTTCAAAAAGACATTATGTAAAAAGCCAATGGGTAACACAGTGGTGCATACCCTCCTGAAAAAGCTTGTTAACAGAAATTAGTCTGGTTGCTTTTTGCATGATGCTTCTTAAAATGTACAATGACAGTTGCATCCCCTCTCAGTTTGAGTTTCCTTTGTACAGACTCTACACAGAGAGGAGAGTTGCTATAAACATTGCAAGAGTACTTTCTTATTGATAGAAAGGGTAGAAGATATAGCCTGCCGCATGAGATGGCAGCAGTTGGCACTATGGACCTAAAACATTCATGGAGTAGACTCAGATGAATCACAAGATTTCTAAAGTGAGAATATGTAAATATATGCAACTCAGTATTAACATACACCATTTGTCATTCCTTTTGCAGCAGCGCCATTGCATCTGCGAATCTATAATATCGTTGGCAACTGTGCTGGAAGAGTTGAAGCGTATATTTCTGGCATATGGGGAACAGTCTGTGGTGAGTCCTGGGACCTCAATGATGCCAACGTTCTGTGCAGACAGCTAGGCTGTGGAAACGCTTCATTAGTGTGGAGTAATGCTTACTTTGGACAAGGTGCTGGGACTATATGGTTAAGCAGTCTTGCATGTACTGGATCAGAGACAGATATGTTTCAGTGTCCTTCTGATGCCTGGGCTCAGAACAATTGTACACATTCAACAGATGCTGCAGTCATGTGCACAGGTCTGTATTATTCACATCTGTTTATATTATTTGCTAGTCATGTAAGATGCTTAGTAAATATTTGCTGAAAGATTATCATTATTAATCTCAAGAGACTAGATTTCCAGACATTTATACTGTCTTGTTCAGCTGTAGGAACATCAAAGCTGTTGTAGCTGCTCTATATTTTATCATGGGTGTTGCAGGTTGGTGTAAGTGTTTTGTGTTACTGTAGTAAAACACCAAACAAACAGCTCTTAATGCCCTGGAATTCAAACAGTGGAAAGGTAGCTTGTCAAAACAACAGTAAATCCAACAATGGATTTATCAGAAACAGATTAAATCATGTTCTACAGAAACTAATAATGTGCAAGTAGCAGAAAAGTGAAAACTAAACTTTTCAGCAGAATAGTGCTGCAGGATGAATCTGCTCTGGTGCCGTTACTTTGTCTACCTATGAATAACTGCTGTTGACATGTCTAGTAAGAAAGATAAAGAACATAAGCTTTATGTTAGCAACTTAAAGCAAATGCATTCCCAGTTGCTATATATGAAAATAGCTAGACAGGGTTTGGCTGATCTCACCCCAGAATCTGCCAGGAGGAAAACAGTGAAGCCTCAAATTCAGCTAATTTTTTTCCCTTTTCTAAATATGATTCTTATATTTGAGTGTATAAGCTTGATTACTGGATTCATTTTCTGAAAATATATCTAGTAAATATTTATAATCATTAATTATACCTAAATCATAAATAAAGGCATGTTTTGTTGAGAAGAAAGTATTACTGTGTACAAATGTAACAATGCAGAAACATAAGAGTTTCAGCTAGAAACAGTGGCATAGATAGAATTTGCACCATCCGGGGCTGTCTTCAAGTTTGTCTCCCCTCCCCACTCACAAAATCATGGTCAAATGCCCCCCCCCCATACACAGCCCTCCCTGCCTCCCACAGCCATTCCAGTGTCCCATTACTTGGCTATTTCTCTCCATTTACCATAAACACTGTAATGTGCATACTTGCTTCATGCTTTACTTTTACAATGATTATTTGAATTTCATTTAAAACTTTTATTTAAAATGTTATAGCACAAACACTGATAGACATCTGCTAAACAAAGCAATACAGTCTCACAATGAAAACAAACTAAGCATTAAAACATCTCTGCCCTTGAAAGTCACATTAATTGAAACAGCATTGAAACCCACATTCAAAGAAAATGCATCTGGCCAGTGGAGGATAAAGTTTACCTTTGGGCTGTTTTCTAATCATACATATTTAGGACCATGCAAACACCTTCTTCATTGTATTAAATTATATTCCTTGTATAATACAGCACACATATTAGAGCATGTTTTAAATGTATTGTTTTGAACATTTTTCTTGTAAGCAATGAAACAAAATATATGATCCAGTAATGACAAAATTGCCCAGTTCTGAACATTTCCATCATAAATGTCTACTCAAACCTCTGTAATTACAATCCACTGATATCAGTAAATATGCACACTCTCTGCAAAAGTAAAAGTCACCTAAATAATTCCACATTAAAGAGATCTAGACTGTAACTAATGAAGATGCTGCTGCTAGCAAACAACTTTATTTGTAGATGAAACAATGAATGTCACTCTCTAAAGCCAAAAACACAGCATCTACGGGACCGGACAACACCCCAGGCTGCGTCTTACACAAACTCCAAAATGAACTAGCCCCTCACCTAAAATCCATGTTCAATCACAGCCTCACCACAGGCTATGTGCCCACAGAATGGCACACAGCAACAGTTATCCCACTCCACAAAGGATGAACCACCACAGACCCCGGGGACTATAGACCTATTAGACCTATTACCTTGACAAGCTTGGTCTGCAAAGCCATGGAGCGTATCATCATGGAACTTATAAACAAAGACATTGGTAACCTCCAGACTCTGGATGCTACCCAGTTCAGATTTGTAAAGGGTAGGTCATGGCTCCTAAACCTGCTAGACTTCTTTGGGACGGTTACTAAGGCCGTAGATGAGGGCAAGGTGGTCCACACAGCCTACCTGGACCTCGTTAAAGCCTTTGACACAATCCGTCACTCAGGAGTCATAGATAAACTCATCAACATAAACCCTTACATCACGAGATAGGTGGCCAACTGGCTCATGGACAGAACCCACACAGTAAGAGTTGCAGACTCCAGATCTGACTCCAAACCAGTATCAAGTGGAGTACCCCAGGGTTCAGTCTTGGGACCCCTCCTGTTTGGTATATACTTCTCTGAAGTGCAAGTGAACACCAAGGGTCTATGGCTAACCAAGTTTGCAGATGACTGCAAACTGGGTGCCATTATCGATTCCCCTGCCGACGTAGATATCCTGCAAAAGGGCCTCACCGAGACTGACACCTGGTGTCAAAATCATGGCCTCAAACTAAATGCCAAAAAGTGCATTGTTATTCCATTTAGCAAAAACATGGTACCCATGAATTACAAAATATGGGGAAGGTCACTTAACACAGAAAGTGTGATAAGAGACCTTGGAACCCAAGTGGATATTAACCTCTCATTTGATAACCACATTGCCACAGTGGTCAGAAAATCTTTCTACATTGCCCACTTAATCACAAAAGGGTTTGCATCTAGAAATAAGGAAGTCATCATTCCTCTCTACTCATCACTTATCAGACCCCTCATTGAATACAATATCCCATTTGGGATGTACCTCACAAGACACCTACAACAAATTTAGAGGCCCCAAAAGTACCTCACCAAGAGGATTGCTGGCCTCAAACAATTGCGCTATGCCGACTGGCTCAAGAAACTCAAACTCTACTCGGTTGCATACCGCTTACTCCGAGGAGACTTCTGTCTGACATACAAAGCTATGTCAAATCTGGAATTGTTGGACATGCTCCACTAGAAGAATCCCAGTCTCCCTGAGCTACACACTCTAGGAACCTAAACCTCACCACAACAATAAATAGGACATGCTGGAGGGATACATTCTTGTCCCAGAGACTTCCCATGCTGTAGAACAAAATTCCCATCCACGTCAAGCAGAGCGCATCAGTAGCACTATTCAAGAAAAACCTTGATAAGTAGAAGGGTGATAGGAAATTCACCCCTGGGATTATGTCTGGGGCACTGCTCGATAGAGGGGCAGGAATTTAACAATACATGGGTAGCGAAAGCCAATACAGTGTTGGCTAGACTTGCTTTGGCCCTCGGGCCGATAGCCTAATACCTACCTATGAACCTATGAACCTATAAAAATAAAATGCCAGTTGCTCTTGAATAAATTGCCTATATTACATTAAAAAATGATAAACCAGTAATATTGCAAAACGGAATGGATGGCAAACTGAAAACAGGTTCATAGTTACTAAGTATCTCCTCCAAAGGAGGACATTCACAGGACTGCAGCATCCACTCCCTTTAAAGTAAAACACAGTACAATAGCACAATAGCAGCAATCCATCTACACACTGTGGGAGTAGAACCCACAGCCTTCTGTATTGAAAGCAAGTATATTACCTAATATGCTACTAACAATGCAAACAGACTTGGCATAAGCAGCACTAAACTTCTCTTCTCCTGAAGCTTTTTTCCCCCGAAGCTCTCAGCTCCTTGTAAAATCCACTTGACACTCAATTAAATCTCTCAACTTTGCAGTGCAAGAATCCAAGGAAAAAAGCAGTTACCAAATAATATGGAAATAATTTATTCTTCAGATGAATACGATAGCTGGTAAAAAACAACAAAATAAAATCCAAACACCGTGTTGTAAGCACTTTCGGGTGACTACCCTTCTTCAGACAGATGAAGATACAAACAAAAGCATTTTAAACTATAATTAACCAATCAGTGTTCAGTATTGAACCTGCCTTTTCTTTAAGGCTGGCTTAATAGGAATGACTTCATTCAGACCAGGCTGTCTATGTGCTGTCAATTCTATAATCCATTTAGCCTCTTCACATTCTGTTCTGTTAACAGTGTCGCCCCCTCTGTTTCCTTGAGGTATGAGGCTAATAACCTGAAATTTAAATGCATGTCCTGAAGCATTTCTAATTCAGACTCAGAGGACAGCTCACTTTCTGATTCTCCCTGGGAGGGGGTCTCTATCTCTGAGACTATTCATAGAATGTTCCAGTGTTTTCAGTGAGAGAACTCTGAGATTTCTCACTTCCTCAACCAATACTATGAGTTATTACAGAAGGGTTTTCCAGGACATACACCCATTCCTCCTGTTCTGTTTACTTTAGAGGACATGTGTCTTACTGCCTGCAAATTTCCAGACAGTCAGCCAGCTGTTCCTAAAAGGTAGATAGGATGTATAAAGTTCCTCATTCTTTTAAAATTGTATACATTAATCCCAAACCTGACCCAGCAGCTATAGCTTTAGTTGACGCCTCTGCTGCTAAGCATTTAGTTAATTTCAGTCCTACTCTTTCTATTAAGGATGGAAAAATGATTGATAGGTATGGGAAGTAAGTGCATACTTCTGCAACTTTGAATTTCATAATTGTAAATTGTTAGTTTCGCATGTTAGAGTTTATTCTGACATACTGGGAAAGTATGAGGAATGTTTTATGTACTTTTTTCTTATGAAGGAAAATCTGTTTTAAATAACTTAGTTTCTTCTATTGCACAAGTCACTACTCAATGCTTGCAGTTTGTGCATGACTCTGGTGATATTTTTTCCAGGGCTATGGCCACTGCTACAGTTTTAAGAAGATTTCCTTGGCTGCATTCTCAGAACCTTCCAAATGATGTCAAAAATAAGATTTTAAATTTTCTCCTGGTTAGAGATTTAGTGTCTGGCCCCTCTGTTGTAGAGGCAATCAAAAAGTGTAATGAAAGGGGCAAGCTGATCCAGGAAATCTCTAAGATTTTTCAGTCCACCTTTTCCAAATTTTCCAAGGAATTTTCCTTCCCCTCATCCACTTTTGGCAAAAAAAATGGCATAAGCACTCTCAACAGAATTCAGGTAAGCGAATGTCGTTAAAGAAGAAATGGCAAGGAAGTTCCAAAAAGAAGTGTCAAATCTTCCAAAACCAAGGATACTTCAATACTCTTAATGACTACTCAAGAGACCTTCTGACCCCCTCCCACCCTATCCCTCTTTCTCTTCCAGAAAGTCTGAATCTCCATTTTCTCTTTGGGAACAGATTGTTTCAGATAAATGGATTCTGAAAACTGTTTATCAGGGTTACAAATGGCATTGGGAGGAAATTCCTCCTTACCTGAGGTCATTCTTCACCCTGCAGATTAGACCGCTTTGTTTCCACCTGTTCTTCATCACATACTGTCCCCAAAGAGAGATAAAACCAGTTTCTCCTTCTCTTTGTTGCTACTCTCAAAGACTTAAACACTTGAAGACCAGGGTTGGATCTTTCTTTCCTAAGCCTCTTTGTGTTAATGCCTAAATTCAGAATGTTCATAGGTTCATAGGTTCATAGGTTCATACTAGGCTATCTGCCCAAGGGCATTTATAAGCCTAGCCCATAGTTATTTGGCTTTCGCCACCCCTTTAGTTTGAATAAAACTATGCCTATTATTTTGTTGTGCCTCTGTCAAGCAGTGACACTGAAGTAATCCCTGGGGTATATCTGTGATCCCCCATCCATTGGTCAAGATTCCTCTTGAACAAGGCCAGCGAGGTGCTCTGCCTCACATGTACCGGGATTTTGTTCCACAGCATAGGGAGTCTCTGGGTGATGAATCTGTCCCTACAGCACGTTCTATTAATAACCGTGTCAAGGTTTAAGTCTCCCGCCCTTGTGGTTCTGAGGGATCCAGATTTTTTGAGGTGAAGCATATTCATCAAATCAGGGTTTGACATGGCCTTATATGTCAGGCACAGGTCACCTCTGAGCAAGCGGTATGAGACTGAATAGAGCTGGAGTTCTTTCAGTCGGGCAGCATAAGACATATTTTTGAGACCCTTTATCCTTTTGGTGAGGAACTTTTGGGGCCTTTCCAGCTGCTGCAGGTGTCGGGTCAGATACATTCGAATGGGGCATTGTACTCAATCATAGGTCTAATGAGTGATGAGTACAGGGGGACGATGACCTCCCTTGATCTAGATGTGAATCCCTTCATGATCAGGTGGGCAATGTAGAAGGTTTTCCTAACTACTTTAGCAACATGAGTGTCAAGCGAAGGCTACTGTCAACCTGGGTCCCCAGATCCCTGATGACTTCTTCTATGCTCAGTGGATTGCCACCTATATGGTAGCTAGGGGTAACCTGGTTTTTCCCGAAGGGTATGACTATGCATTTCTTGGCATTTAACTTTAGGCCATGGCTCTGGCACCAGTTATCCGTTTCTGTGAGGCCCTTCTGAAGGATATCTGTGTCAGATGTGTTTTCGACTATGGCCCAGTTTGCAGTCATCTGCAAACTTTGTCAGCCATAACCCTCCTGTGTTTGCTTGTACTTCAGAAAAGTAGATGCCGAACAAGAGTGGACCCAGAACTGAGCCCTGTGGGACACCACTTGTGACAGGCTTTGAGTCTGACATGGCTCCAGCAACTCTGACCCTGTGGGTTTTGTCACTTAGCCAGTTTGCAACCCATCTTGTGATGTATGGGTTTACATTCAAGCTGATGAGTTTTTCGATGATACCTGAGTGGGGTATTGTGTCAAGGCCTTTGCCAGGTCAAGGTAGGCTGTATGGACTGCCTTTCCTCATCAATGGCCTTGGTGACTGTCTCGAAAAAGTCAACCAAGTTTAAAAGGCATGATCTGCCTTTGACAAAGCCAAACTGGGTTGGATCCAAAGTCTGCAAGTTCCTATGTCTTTATTTATGAGTTCCATTATGATCCTCTCCATGGCTTTGCAGATAAGGCTTGTCAAGCTAATGGACGGTAATTTCCAGGGTCGGTGGAGGCACTGCCCTTGTGAAGTGGGACCACAGTCGCGTCGCCACTCCTTGATCCTGAGGTGAGGCTAAGATTAAACAGCTGTCCTAACTGTGGGTTTAATTCCTCGTTGAGTTCATGGAGCACACAGCCGGGGACACCATCCGGTCCCATGGATGCTGTGTTTTGCTTTGGAGAGAGCAGTTCTCACCTGGGCGTTGGAGATGTTTGGGGGCTACAATCCTCTGGTATAGATATCTCTCCTTTTGAGGGGAGAAGTTTGCACTGAACCTGTCAGCCAGTATGTTGGCAATGTGTGTAGGTTCAGTAATCTTCACATCATTTTGAACTAATTCTGAGCATATCTGGGAGTTTCCTCCTAGGTTTCTAACATAGCTAAAGAAGGCCTTATGATTGTCTTTTGAGTCCTTGGCGATTTTTCTCTCAAAATTTGCCTTGGATGATTTTATGAGAGCTCTTAGTTTTTTACTTATAATGATCAAAGGTGTCTTGCCTTTCAAGGATTTTGCTCTATCTTGTAGTAGCTTCCTCCTTTTGTTGTAGAGCTTGTTTATGGCTGGGGTCCACCAGACTGGACGCTTGCCTTTGGTACAAAGAGTCTTAGTTTTGTTTGGGATTGCCTGATCCATGCAGTCCTGTAGGTGCTGGTAGAAGGCATTTGTAAGTGATTCAGCGGTTTGAGTAATGTTTACCACTGGCTCAGGGGCCTTAAAGGAGACCACACTAGTTTTTAGAAGTGTGAAGTCGGCTTTTGAGAAGTTTTTCACTGTGGTCTTTTTTATTTCAGGTGGGGCGGGATGAGGACCTCCAGCGAGATTAGTTTATGATCTGATCTCACCAGTGAGGGGTATACTTCCGGTGTTGAACATTGTGATCCCATGTTCGTGATGATGAGATCAAGTATGTTTTCTCCTCTTGTGGGGATGGTGACTAGTTGTTCCATGGCATTTGAGTTTATGAACTCCAGGAACCTTTGGGCTAGAGTGTTTGGGCTTGAGTAGTGTTCCCAGTCTATATTAGGGTAGTTGAAGTCACCTAGTATGATGGTGTTTGGAGATACATTTATCCCTCCATTGTTTTCAGGAAGGCCATGTGAGGTTCCTGAGTTTGAGAGGGTGGCCTGTAACATGCTACAAATTGCAGAGCAGTCTTGCCTATGGTTAATTGCACCTGGATGGTCTCCGATGCATCGTGCGTTGCCACCAACCTTGAGGTGTGGGTGTCCTTTATGAATATGGACACCCCCCCTCCTTTCTTGGTGTTGTCCGTATTTTGGGGCCAGAACGCATGATATGAGGTGAAACCTGCTAGTGCTGGGGTGCTCTCAGGAGCCTTGAACCAGGTTTCTGTCACAGCACAGACATCGATGTTCTCCATACTGAGAAGGGCCTCGAGTGCGTTCATCTTGAGATTGAGACTTCTGGCATTGAGCAGCATTACCCTTAGTTTTTACTTTTTGTGTTCTAGGGTGGTAGGTTTAGAATTTGAGCCTTGCCTAAAAGGCACTATGGGGGTGGCAAGAGCCTTTGCCAATATCCGGAAGCCTAGGGGTGACAGGTGCAAGCCGTCCCTTGCGAAGCAGCGTGGCTTGTCCAGCATGTCATCCCAGGCAGACAGACATTGGATCCCCTTTGAATGACACCAGAATTTAAGCCAATTATTAAAGCTGATCATCTTATCACTGTATTGTGGCATCATTCTAGGTGAAGGTAGGATACTGTTCAAGGTCAAGGTCATACCTGCCTGGGCTACATAATCAGAGAGCTCCTCAATGTCTCTTTTCATGTAGACCAAGGAGGTACGTCTCAGGTCATTGACACCAGCGTGGACAATGACTGAGTCGTACCTGCTGTTGAGAGACCTGAGTGCTTGTGTTATGTGGCGGATTCTAGCGCCCAACAGGCAGCTTACTGTGACCTTCTCCTTACTCAGTCTGGTGAGTGGGACGTCAGTGTGTCTGACTATGGAGTCACCTATGACAAGTATGTTTGGTGTTGTATTTGGCCTTAAGGGCAGTGACTGCTTTGCACACTGATTTTGTTGTTTATGTGTTGTTTGTGTGGTGTATTGAGTTTGCAGTTGCTTGGGTGTCTGCTTTGGAGGCCTCTGCTGTTTAGGTAAATTTTACTCAGAGCCTCCGAGTATGTCTTAGTGTGTTTATGTGTTTGATTCAGTGGTGTGGTTGAGTTATGTGAGACTGGTATTGTGGTGTGTGTAGTTGCCTTCTCCTCCTGCCTGGTCTTGCCAGTCCTGAGTTGAGAGAGCTCAGCCTCCAGTCTGGCTAAATAGCTGCATCTCTCACAAGTGTTAGTGTTACGTGGGAGGAGGAGAGAGTTGTCCGTGTACATGAGGCAGTTGTAACATTGTCTCAGAATTCCCAGATTCACCAACTGGGCAGGAGAGGACGCCAGCATCTGACCCTTCGACATGCTAGAAAGAATTATGAGTTGGTATGAGACAGAAAAGTAGTGGGCTTAGCAGGGAAGTGGGCACTCCTGGGGGTTTTGATAGTGAGAGATTTGTATAATATAGGAGTGCTTGACCTGCAAAGAGAATGCTTATAAGACAAGGGATATGCTTATAAGACAAGTGCTGAGCTTTTTGAGAAGAAAAAGCTATTTGGAACAAGTGCTGCACTTGTTAGTGTAGGTGTAAACTGTTTAGGTTCCTAACAGAGCAGTTCTAAGGGAAAAATTGAAGAACAGACTTTCTGGAGCCAGAAAGAGTTTAACCGGCGCTGCCCGATGCTGCTCTAGTGGCAACTCAGCACTAAATCACGCTAAAGCACGTTAAAGCGTGCTTGATAGCAGGGGCTGGAAAGAAGCAGGAATAGACCCAAAAGGGAAAATAAAACTACAGTTTCAAGTCAGTAACCACCTCTACGGGGCAGGAAGCTGCTCAATGTTAGTCACTGCCACTGATCAACAGAGAGACCCTCCTTCAGCCCAAGCAAAAATGGCCTCACAGAAACTTTCAAACAGTTCAGGAACAGCAAGCCTGTAACTGAACTTTTTTAACTCTCAGAAAAGTGGGAAAAAAGCAAGATGTTTTTTTTTGTTTTTGGTCTTTACAGACATAGCAGAGGTTCACAAGTGATATCAAGTTATAACAGTGCAGTAAATTACCCCACACAAGAGTGCTAGGTCAAGGACAGAAAATATGCAAGTTTTAAGAAATAAACGATTTAAAATTAAGTGCAAACAGGAAATTCAGCAAACAGCTTTTGGTTGTGCTCTAAATACAGCTACTAATACAGAAATCAAGTTTAACAAGCCAGAAAATGCTCAAGCTAGGCAGCTATGCAGAAAAACTTAGCAAATAAACAGAGAAAAAATACTTAAAATCTCAAAAGTGGCTCCCTTCTTCTCTCAGTGTTTTTTCCTCTTGGAGGGTGCTTCACCAACAGCCAACAAGCCTGAAAAGATGCCCAAACCACGAGGCAACTAGGTTTTAAGAGAGGAAGATGAAGGAGTTATGGAAATGACCCCTCGTGGCCAATAAAACTACAGTTTCAAGTCAGTAACCACCTCTACGGGGGGCAGGGAAGCTGCTCAATGTTAGTCACTGCCACTGATCAATTAGTATTAGTAGCTGTCACTTCACAACCTGTTATCTCTTCTTCCTGTTTCAAGTTTCCTGGTAATATTAGGTTTAAAAGATGCTTATAATCAAATTATTATTCATCCAAACTTCAGGCATTTTGTAAGGTTTTGTGTATCTGGATCACATTATCAGTTCTCTACTTTACCTTTTGTCTATCCACTGCACTAAGAATGTTCTCAAAGTGTCTAGCTCCAGCTATAGCTCACTGCAGGCTACAGTTTATACACATTTTTCCATATTTTGATGACTTGCTTATCTTGTAGAGTCTTTTTCAAAATGTCAGGAATCTCTCTCTGGGGTGAGAGATTTCTTGCATAAGCTGGAATTCCAAGAGAACATTCAAACTTCTTTCTTGACTCCCTCACACAGCATTGTCTTCCTGGGATGTCAACTGGACACCTCAGTTCAAAGAGCTTTTCTTCCACAGGAAAAAATAGATCTTTATTTGGATCTATTTCTAAAGTTTTCCACTCAGACTTCAGTCACTGCAAGGGCATACCTCAGGATTTTGGGTCTTGTGGCATTTATGGTTCTCATAATACTCCTGGCAAGACTCCACATGAGAAAGATATGGTGGTATCTAAAAATCTCTTTTCCAGCATCAACACCCTTTATCTTTTCTGACCCCAGGACTGGGGTTTGTCAGAAGAAAAATCATTTGCTGAGGAAAACGGATATCCTTAAATCAAGGTTACCTATTCTCCCTCCCTGCTCCAAAGCAGTCAGTCACCACAGATAATTCAGACTTTGGTTTGGGAGCAGTTTCAGGAGCAATAAATGTGCAGGGGTTTTGCCCAGGGCAGATGCAAGCACATAAATATCAATGAGGTGCTTGTCCTTATCAAGGCACTCAATTCTCTGAGCCATTTTTGTCCCTGTGACCTCTTCTAGTGGTTACAGACAATGATGTGGCAGATCAGCAAGCAAGGGGGAACAAGGTCATACCCCCTTTGCAGGCGAGCTACATTGGCTTGGCTATAGCTTCACTGTACAGACATCCTACATTCTGTCAGAGCAAAACTGTGTGGCAGACAAACTGAGCAGGACCATGATAGGCCCTCAAGAATGGACACTAGATCTGGGAGTCTTCCAAGATTTGATCCATCTGTGTTGAGTTTCTCAAGTAGACCTATTTGCCCCCTCTCTGAACAATAAACTGGCAAAATTCTATTCCAGGACTCCATGCAGGAAGACCTAAATGACATATGCCTTTTCTTTGGACAGGAATTTTCCTGTATGCCTTTCTACCATTTCCACTAATAACCAGGGTGCTCCTGAAGATTTAGACAGAATTCCCCAAGATCATTGTGGCAACTCCCATCTGGCTCAGGCTCTCCCTTCTTTTGGAAACAGTAAGAGGCAATTACCACAAGCTTCCTCACAGAATGGCTCTACTCACACAAGAACAGGGATGTTTGATACACCCTGACATCAATCAACTTCAGTTGACTGCCTAGATGATAGGGTCTTAATTCCTTTTAGGCATCTTTTTACTGAGGATGTGCAGCAGGTACTAATGGAGACAGGAAAGCCTGCTACTAGAAAATCATATATTATCAAATGGAAAAGGTTCACTAGTTGGTGCCAGTAACATAACCAGTACCTGTTCAGGGCTAGTCTTTCTCTGGATTTTCAATATTTGTGTGATTTACAATCCTATGGCCATTCTTATTCCTGTATCAGGGTTCATTTATTGGCCATTTCAGCATATCTGCCCATGGATCCTCCTCTTTCAAGGTACCCATATGTCAGAATGATCTTGAAAGGGGTTTTGCATAAGAAACCTCCAAGTAAATCATTGGCCCCTCTTTGGGATCTTAATTTTCTGTCAGAAAAACTACCACTTGCTCCATTTGAACCGGTTAATCTGGATGACATGAGGTTCTTAACATAGAAAACAGTTTTATTGACTACTGCAAGAAGGGTATCTGAGTTCTGAGCCTTTTATAGTGAGTCAGCCCTTCCTCATTTTCAACAAGGACAGGGTTTTTTTTGAGAACTAATCCTTCTTTTATGCCTAAAGTGGTTTCTGAGTTTATTTTAAGTCAAACTATCCACCTCCTCAGTTTCTTTCCTGAACCTAAAAATGGAGGAGAAAAGATACTCCATACCTTCAGTATCCTTCCAGATGTCATCCACCCCAGTAACTGTCATACTGACAACACACCTTATGAATTGACCCAGTAGCCAGGGACTTAAGAAGACACATATACAGTAATCTAGCCTTTGACCATATTGTGTCTACAGTACTGATGAAATCATTCTGTGGTTTGCAACTTATAAGCAAATGTTTGGCAACTAGGTACAAGGAGATCATTGGTCCACTGTATTTGGCATTCATCAGACTTATCATAGAGTACAATGCTCCCTTTGGTATGTACCTAACCAGGCACATCCAACAACTGGAATATCCACAGAGGTTCCTCACTGAAAGTATATAGGGCATAAGTAGCATGTCCTATCTAGATCACCTTAAGGCCCTATCCCTGTATTCTGTCTCCTACAGGCCATTCATGGGAGATCTATGCTTGGCATACATGTCATTGTCAGACCCTACCCTGCTGGACCTCCTGCATATCTGCAAAACAAACAGCAACAGAATTCCATTCTAAAGACTTAAACCTTGCCTCTGATAAAATTAGGACCTGCTTGAGAGACAGGTATGTATCCCAGAGACTACCCCTTCTTTGGAACAGGCTCCATATCCATGGAAAGCAAAGCTCCTCCCTAACCTAATTAATGTGTAACTGGGACAAGTGGATGGGAAACAGGAACTTCATCCTTGGTTTGGCACCTATATCTCTAATGGGCACAGACAGCCAGGGGTGGCTCATGCTATTGGACTGCTGGACTGCAGCCCCCAGCTGTAAAAAGAAAAGAAAAATGAAAAAAAAAATTATTGCGAGTCCCAGAATTCCATGCATGCCTGCTCAGCACTCCCAAAACTCCACGCATGTGTGCAGGAATACGGACTACTGTTTAACCAGTCTGGATTACGAAGAAGACATCAGACTACAGAGATGCCTAGAAGTCTATGTGGTTACAACTGCATAGACTGGAAGGGGATCGGACTGCAACATCTGCAGGCTGGATAGCTTGCTCTCATGGGAAGGACTTGTATTTAAAACTTAGGCTGGATAGCTAGTTCTCGAATGGGGGCTGGGACTTTGAAGCTGCTGCAGGACTGGAGGGCTGGGACTATGAAGCTGCTGCAGGGCTGTGGGCGAAGCTGCTGGGATGGACTCCCAGTTACTGTGTGTGTGAAGGACTCCAAATTCAGGTACTGTAATGTGTGTGTGTGTGTGTGTGTGTGTGTGTGTGTGTGTGTGTGTGTGTGTGTGTGTGTGTGTGTGTGTGTGTGTGTGTGTGAGAGAGAAATGCCCCAGTTAAATATAACTGGTGGCTAAAGAGAAACCCAGGAAATATACCTGGTGGCTAGAGAATAACTCAGACTCAAACCCTGCACCTTGGGTACAGGTAGCAACAGCCTGAATTCCCTACCCGCCACCACTTGTGAAAACTATTCAGATTTTTGCCTCATATTTTTGTTCTGTTCTGTTCCCCATAAAATCTGTGGTTTTCTGGATTTTGAATTCACTAAATAATAACAGGCATTTGTCTTTCAGACTTAATATTCTTCAGAAAGTACATTGTAACACAAAACCATTTATTCTAGCAATTTTCTAAGTTTATAAGATCAATATTTGAAATTTGTCCCTATTGTTGGGGCTATATTCCCCCATTATTGGCTTTGTCCAAGTGTTTTGTCCTAACAGGTTGAGAGCTATGGTGAGAACTGCATTCACTAAATGATAGCCATTTAACTTTCAGTCTTCCTGTCTTTCAAGAAACAGTTGATTTGGCATAATGGTATGTTGCTCTGACTATAGTGCAAAGGGTCCTGGGGTCAAGACTTGGCAGTGAAATGCATTGTGGTAAGACAGCATTTTACTCTAGCAACTTTCAAAGATTATACAAGCAATGCTTAAAATGTGTCCCTGGTTTTTGGGCTTTTGCCCCCCCCCCCCGATGAATCTTGGCTTTTTCTAGATTTCTTGTGCTGCAAAGTTGAGAGATACATTTGAGTGTCAAGTGGATTTTACAAGGAGCTGAGCGCTTCAGGGGAAGAGAAGTTTAGTGCTGCTTATGCTGAGTCACATTGCATTGTTAATAGAACATGTAATGTACTTGCTTTTGATGCAGAAGACTGTGGATTCTACTCCCACAATATGTAGATGAATTGCTGATACTGTACTGTGTTGTACTTTTAAAGGGGGTGGATGCTGCAGTCCTGAGAATGTCCTCTTTAGCAGAGATACCTAGTAAATATGAACATGTTATCAGTTTGCCATCCATTCTGTATTGCAATATTTTTCCCCCCTTGGGTGACCTGGTGTGACTTAGTTTGAACTCTGCAGTTCCCTACAAAACAGTGTCTACAGGACTGCAATCAGTTTCTCTCAACACTTAAAGAGATTGAACTCTACAGTTCCTTACAAAATGGTGTCTACAGGACTGCAATCAGTTTCGCTCAACATTTAAACAGACTGAACTCTACAGTTCCCTACAAAATGGTGTCTACAGGACTGCAATCAGTTTCTCTCAACATTTAAACAGATTGAACTCTACAGTTCCCTACAAAATGTTGTCTACGGGACTGCAATCAGTTTCTCTCAACATTTAAACAGATTGAACTCTACAGTTCCCTACAAAATGGTGTCTACAGGACTGCAATCAGTTTCTCTCAATATTTAAACAGATTGAACTTTACAGTTCCCTAAAAACGGTGTCTACAGGACTGCAATCAGTTTCTCTCAACATTTAAACAGATTGAACTCTACAGTTCCCTACAAAACGGTGTCTACAGGACTGCAATCAGTTTCTCTCAACATTTAAACAGATTGAACTCTACAGTTCCCTACAAAATGGTATCTACAGGACTGCAATCAGTTTCTCTCAACATTTAAACAGAGTAGGATGCACACACAAAAAACATTTGTCAAGCTTTCACTTACAGTGCTTTGTAATTAAGTAGGTCATCATATTGGTCAGCCATAGGGCTCTTTGTTTCTACTTGAGTGGTTGCCTCCTTCCCCTGTAACTGAAGTAAATTGACTCTTACATTAAGAGCTGTAATACTTACCTTATAGCTTTAGGACACCTTAGGAAACCTGGTAAACTGCAATACCCCGCTACGTTCACCCTCGCTACACTCGGGCTCTCTTCGCTCCCCTCCCTGCCCCCAATTACCTCCTGCCCCCAGTACCTCTAAATTTATAGTACTATAGCCACTCCCCCACTTTCTAGATCCTATCTGCTTTCATCTGGGATAATTCCACCCACCCCCATTCTACTATCTACACTTTAAAAGCACCTATTAGCTTTCGTCTGGCATTCTCCCATCCCCCTTCCAGTACCTTTACCTCACCACTCTATCTTCTGGTGTTGCATCACCAGGTAAAACAGTTCCTTAACTCACTAGCTGAATCACAGATAATGATATACTCCTCTTTACTACCCCTCTTGTTCACACCATACCTCCTTACCTTGTATGAAAACCAGTTTCTCACGAGATTTCAGGTCCCAAAAGGCCATACTATCACCCCAGCTGTAAATCCTTCCACCTTCATCCATACTTACAGTACCAGATCCTATCCAACATCTTGTTCAGTCTATCAACATCTCAACCCCAGGCACATTAGCTCTAGATCCAAACACTACCACAAACTAATAAACAAATTCCTGAAGTTCATCACCAAGTATAGACTCAACCTAATACTTGGTGGTGATATTCACCCCAACCCTGGCCCACTCACTCAGATGCACATACCCCCTCTACTTGCAGTCTAAGCTACAAACCTACAATTAATAGGCCAACTAACTCTCTCCTAGTCTGTCATCTCAATATTAGAAGCATTAATAACAAGGTACATGAATTGCATGCACTTCTGGATGTCCACTCCCCTGAGATTCTCTGTTTATCTGAAACCTGGTTAAAACCTAACACTAAAGACAACAAAGTGTTACCACCTGGGTACAACATACACAGGCTGGATTGTGCTTCGAGGAAGGGGGGTGGGGTAGCTGTACTCTATAAATCTGAGTTGAATGTCACCATAGATGTAATACAACCTCATTAGATTAATAACTCAGAGATTCTTGCCAACAAATTGCAACTTTTTAAAAATAAATGTATTAATATCATCTGTATGTACATTCCCCCAGGTAACAATATATCTACATTTGAAGATATCCTGCACTGGCTATCATGTCACTACCCCCAAGAAACCCTACTACTTGGAGACTTTAACATAGACTGGGGCACCTGTTCCTCAGAATCCCCAACCACCCATATTAATCTGCATGCATTTACACAAATCATATACACCCCTACCAGGATAGGTAAACCCAACCAAAAAGAAAGTATACTTGACTGGGTACTTATAAACAGTCACCCCCAACTGTACACCTCTAATACCCTCCTTAATGGCCTAAGCGATCACCTTCTCACATATGTAATTAAGCACAAAACCATTAATTCCCAACAACCCTTACTCAGAAAGGTTAGAAACAATAAAAACTTTGACCCTGCCAAATTCCAACAAGAACTAAACTCATGTAATAGGTCTATTCTAAAACACCTCCCCTTAGAGGAAGCAGTAGCATACTTTAACAACAAATTCCTTGAGATCCTTAATTTGCATGCACCTGTTCATTCAAAGAGAACCAAGGTAAAAACTGCACCATGGCTTTCTATAGAGTCTAAACTCAAAATTACCCTTAGAAACAAAGCATGGGCTTTATGGTGTTCTTCTAAAGACCCTCAAGATCACATTAAATACAGGCAATCCAGGAACTAAACCAAAATATCAATTTTACAAGACAAAAAACAATACTACTGTAATTTACAGACAGTAAATCAAAATATTAGAAAAAATATGTATTAATGTGTGTATTAGCAATATGCTTAGTGCATTTAGAAGCTTGGAAAGAGTTAACACATTTATTCTATTTCATACTGCATAAATCTGTACAAACTGCAGTTGCTTTCTGACCTTGTACTGTTAGCTAAAATCTTGCTTGTGCCTTGGAAATTTACTGAGAAGCAGGTGATTTCTGCTTGCCTTAGGAAAATAATGAATAGAACAATACTACTTGCATAAAACTTAGACAAGAAGTTCCGCTGTGCCATGAGAAAATACACAGCTGTAGAAGTTACAGATAATTAGCACAAAGCCTGCTTGAAAATATGAACTGCAATCAGCGTTTGCTTGTATCTGTATTAGAAAAGTACCTTGAAATGTAACACTGTACAATAGACGCTTGTAAACGGATTAATAGTCACCAAGGCCAGGTTGTTTTTCTGAAAAGTTTCTCACAAATCTAGTCATGTCAGCAGAAAATCTGGAGTAACATCTGCTGTAGAACAATGCTAAAAGTTGTGTTTGATTATGTCAGCTTAGAAGGCCATGTCTTGTAAAATGGTATAAGAATGAACATACTTCCTGTTAGTAGTTAGACAAATCCTTGTATTTGCATGTTTTTGTCTCCTTGCTGCAAGTAAATTAAAGTGCCTTAACTGAACCTTATGTGTATTGGTCTTTGAAGCTTTTTCCTTTGACAGATTGGTCCTTTGGACCGGAAACCTTCACTTCGCCTCGGATCAGACAGGCCAGGTAGCTTGAAACCATACAGGGAAGAAACCACATTGGTTCTTCTTATTTGAAAAGTCCTCCGACTGAATTGTCGTACAAAAGAGGCCAGCCACTTTCTGATCTGCGACTGAAGGATGGGTTTACTCGAACCAGGTGATCAATCACGAAGGCTCAGGTAAGGTGAATCTACCTTCTTTTTCTGTTTTAGATCAGGGACTAGATTTGTATTTGTTCTGTTAAGACTTTATTTATAAGTCAGGGACAGAAAGATTACTGTCTTGTCATAGATCAGGGAAACAGAGCAGGTAGGCAGTCATTCTGAAGAGACTATAAAAATATCCATGGTACCACGTTAAAAATAAGGTGTTATGTAACAATTAAAAGGGTAAAACAAAATGGGTAATAATTGTACAAAAAAGTCCCAAAATCCGCCATTAACAGAAGACGCGAAATACATGCAGTCACAGCGTGCTGATAATATTAAATACTACTCAAAATGGGTTAATAAGTATAAATTTGATAGTAAACTAGAAAAATCCTCACTTGTCAAACTTATCAAACAGCTTAAAACCGATTCTAGAGGTCGGGTAAAAAAGCAACGTTAATTAGGAATTCCTCAGGCACACAGGTGAATTGAGGAAGTAAACCGAAGGGAACAAAAGAGTAATAATTCAAAAGCAATGTTTTTAGATAAGGAGGACAATAACTTAGTAATAGCGTCAGCCCCTCCACCTCCTTTACCAGAATATGAGGCAAGTGAACAAGTTAGTCCACCCCTGTGATATCCTATTGTCACTGTGAGTAGAGACACTACAAAAGCGAAACCGTTTATTAGAGATCCCGTTGAGACCAGGTCTCGAACACGGGCAGGAAACTCAAAAGGGGACATTGAGTTATATCAAATGGGTAGAAATTCACGATTTATGAGTGAAGAAGAAATATGCCCACTTAAAGAAGTGCCTAATCCTCAGGCAGGGCAAGAAGGTCAGGATCCAACTATTGTAGTGTATAGACCCTGGACTCCGGAAGACATCCGGAAAGCCACTGAGGGAATTCTCCATCCAAAAGTTAATTTTAGAAAGTTCTTAGAAGATTTGCAAGGAATGTGGCTGAGTTATAATTCAAATGGAGAAGAGGTAGAAAAAGTAGTCAGACAAATTGTGGGACCAGTGGAATCCCCGTGATATTGCGCTCAGTCCCCTCCCACATAACAGGGCAGAATTAGACAACAGAGTGAAAGGTCTTACAGACCAAATCTTTGAGAAATGGAAGCCTAGGGCAAACTGGACTTGCATTAATCAATGCATCCAACAGGAAGGTGAAGCTATTGACCAATATTATGCCAGACTATTAGAATGTTTTAATAACCATTGTGGAATGCAGGTTCCTGAAGATCAGACACACGATTCCCCATATGAGCAGCAGTTAAAGAATGCATTTTTGAATGGCAGTATTACACCTATAAGCAGCTTTATTACAAAACACATTGTAGATCATCATACAAGCAGGTTACAGTCATTGCTTGAATATGCTAGGCATGCCGAAAGGCATTTTAATAGCAAAAAAAAAAAGAAAGCCCAAGTATTTTCTGTAGAAGATGGAGCAGAAGTATATGTAGTACAGTCCAGGTAAAAGGGCAAGAGAAATGCCCAGGGAAACAAACAATCTGATCAACGATCAGAAGACTTTGAAGGGTGAAAGAAAAGGGGTGAATGTTTTAAATGCGGTAAGAAAGGACACTTGGCAAGGGATTACAAGAAAAACTAGAAGGCAACCACGGAAGATAAGGAGGGTGAGGACTGACTATATGGTAGTCAGGAATCACTAGAAGGGGATAGTGGAGAAAGGACAAATAAGTATGTGATAGAGGGAGTAGAGAATGCAACAGAAGAAATAGAGGAAGTGCAAGAAGTCACGGATAGTGAAGAAAATGAAATATTGGATTTGGCTTTATTGAGCTTAGAGCTGTATTTAGCAGACACAAAACCAGAAGTTACACTCCTGGTAGAAGGGAGGGAAGTCAGATTCTTGTGTGACTCAGGGGCATCACGGACCCTGGTACATCCCTCCAAACTGCCAGAGAACTCAGAGTCACCTGATTACATATTAGTGAAAGCAGCTAATGGACAGCTGTATCAGGAGCCCCTCTCCCATAATATTGTGATAACTGATCCTGTTTCAGGATTGACCAAGAAAAGCAAAATTGTTGTTTCTGCAAAATGCCCAGTAAACCTCTTGGGTAGAGACCTTATGCAGTTATTTGGTATAGCAGTAGTTCCGACTATGCTGGGTATAGAAGCACAGCGACAAATTGATACCTTTGCAGTGCAATCGGAGAGTGAAATGTTTTATTGGTACAGCCAGGACTTGGTTATGACTGGTCCAGGGGCAGTGACCGAAGAGTTGATGAACATAGCCATCAGCAAGTTCCCCTCCCTTGACATTGATAAACAGCATTTGTTGCACTGTACTCTGTATTATTGTAATACACCAGGACCTGATATGGAATATGAGCAAGAATTGTTTAGAAATCGTGCAAACAGACTGGTATTACGTAATCTGTACTGGGACACAGAAGGGAACAGTGCAGTTAGCTGTTCGTTGCTCCAGGAGTTCTTTGCACTTTTTAAATCTAATCAATTACCACATGTTAGCTTAACTAAGGACAAGAATGTAAAATGGGTAGACTTGGGAGAAAAAGTCAAGAGATGGGAAAAACAGACAGAGTTAGAACTGTCAGAACAGGGAATATAAATGCAGAAGCTGAATTGAATAACTCAGACCCACCCAGCTGTACACTTGCAGTCTAGCAAGGACAGCTGATTAACACTCCTATTGAAGGAGAAAGAGAATGCCTTACAAAATATACCAGAAAATCTCTGGTCAACAGGAAAATCAGATGTAGGACTTATTCGTACAGCAGGACCAGTTACTATTACACCAAAGTCAGCATTTAGACCACAAAAGAGACAGTATCCCTTAAGAAAAGATGCAGAGGTAGGAATCAAACCTATTATAGCAGCTTTACTTAAGGAAGGGGTGCTGGTGGAATCTCCTGATTCACCATGTAACACACCCTTATTTCCTGTTAAGAAAGTGAATGGAGAGTGGCGTATGGTCCAAGATTTACAAGCTGTAAATGATGCAGTAATACCAAGGACACCTACGGTGCCAGACCCACACACCCTGTTGAATGATTTAAAACCTCAACAGAAATATTTTTCTGTGGTAGATATCAGCAATGTGTTCTTTTCGATATCGATACACCCTGACAGCCAGCATTGGTTTGATTCACATTTCAGGGAAAAAGGTATACATATACGTGACTACCACAGGGGTATTGTGAAAGTCCAACAATATTCTCACAAGAAATGGCAAGCAACTTGGCGAGATTTACCCCACCAAGAGGTAGTCAGATTTTGCTTTATGTTGACGATATCCTGCTGGCGTCCCCCACCCAGCAAGACTGTAAAGAAGATACCATAGCGCTATTACAATTTTTAGCCACTGAAGGACATAAAGTAAACAAAAATAAACTGCAGTTTTGGAAAAAACAAGTTAAATACCTAGGATATGTAATATCCAAGGAAGGTATGACATTAGATGAGGACAGAAAAATAGTGATTTTGCAAGCACCAAAACCCACTACGAAGAAGGAAATGATGTCCTTCCTGGGTACGACTAATTTTTGTCGGAGTTGGATTCCAAACTATGCCTTGGAATCTGCACCGTTGACTAACCTGATTTATAAAAAGCCTATGGCAGCACAGGATTTGATACAATGGACACCAGAAGCAGAATCTGCTTTCTGCAAACTGAAACAGTTAATTGCATCCTCATTAGTTTTGGGATTACCAAACTATCATAAATGTTTTTTCCAAACTGTAGATTGTAAGCAAGGTTATATGACATCAGTGTTAACACAGCAGCATGGGGACAAGCAACACCCTATTGCTTATTATTCATCACAACTGGACTCAGTGGCACCGTCTTTACCTCACTGTGTATAAGCAGTAGTTACAGCTGCAATTGCAGTACAGGCTTCGGCCTCAGTAGTGTTGTTCCACCCTCTCACATTGAGAGTGCCTCATGCAGTCGCAATTATTTTACTGCTAGAGAAGGTAGCATATCTTTCCCCTGCTAGGCATCTTTCCTGTATGACTATATTGTTGAGCCAACCTCATAGGACAATTGAACGATGTATGATTTTGAACCCTTCTACCTTGCTCCCAACCCCTGCAGATGGCACACCACACAGCTGTCTGCTGGGGATTGAGCAAAAGACACTGCCTAAAAAAGATCTTATGGATGTTCCCTTGGATGATGCCGAGGTGAAATACTACGTGGACGGCTCATGCAAAAGGGGTCCTGCTGGACAGAACCTAGTAGGATATGCAGTAGTTTCTGACACAGACATTATAGAAGCAAAATCTTTACCACATAGTTTATCTGCACAGGCAGCAGAATTGATTGCCTTGACACGGGCATGTACCTTAGCAAACGGTAAATGTGTAAACATTTTTACTGACAGCCAGTATGCTTTTTCTACTGTACATGTTTTTGCACAACAGTGGAAAAATTGAGGAATGATAACATCTACTGGCAAACCAATCAATCATGCACAGTTTATTTTAGATCTTTTAGAATCTATTCAGTTACCTCAGAAAGTAGCTATTTGTAAATGCACAGCTCATACCAAGCAACAGGACAGGATTTCAAAAGGTAATGAGAGAGCTGATACAGCTGCAAAGCAGGCAGCTTCAGAAGTATTTCTTTTGAATGAGGAACTACAACCCTCTGAGATTTTAGACTTAGAAATGTTGAAGACAATGCAAACACTTACTATACAAACTGAAAAACAAAGATGGGTAAAACGAGGAGCAATTCTCGAAAAGAAGCTGTACATCTCTAAAGAAGTGAAACTGATATTGCCGTCTAATTTGTTTAGATATGCAGCTTTGTTGAGCCATGGGCAGTGCCATGTCGCAACAGGGGGGATGGTACAGCTGGTGAACCAAGTGTTCACGACGTACGGATTTACAAACTACTCTAAAACATTTTGTTTGTTATGCCACATCTGTAATAAACATCATGCACAAGGGGCATTAAAGCCCAAGCAAGGGAGTTTCCCTACACCACCGTATCCATTTCATACTATCTGTATGGATTTCATAGAGTTGAATAAATGTGAAAATAAGAAGTATTGTCTTGTCATTGTAGATATGTTTTCCAGATGGGTGGAAGCCTTTCCGACTAAAAATCCAGATGCTACAACTGTGGCCAAAGTGCTTGTTAAAGAAATCATACCTAGATTCGGCATTCCGGAAAGGATCTACAGTGACAATGGCACACACTTTGTGAATCAGACCATACAGCAGTTAAGTAAACATTTTTGTATTTCTCTAAAGAATCATTGTGCGTATCACCCACAATCAGCAGGGCTAGTAGAGAGGCATAATGGGATTTTAAAGAGTAAGCTAAGAAAATTAATGACAGAAATGCAGAAAAACTGGGTGTACTGTCTGCTCCTGGCACTGTTGATCTTGAGAACTGTTCCAAATGCAAAAGGATTGACTCCTTTAGAAAAGCTCTTTGGAAGGGCTTACTATATACCTCAGTGGAAATTTCTCATGCCCGCAGACCAGGAAGCTGACAGTACATTAGCAGAGTATATGCGTAATTTTTAAATTCTAAACATTTGTTGCAGTTAAATTCTGTTTCAGATAAAGAACGAATCAGACCGTCAGAAGTGGCAGTGCCCCCTGGAGTGTGGATCTGGCTGAAGATAGATAAGAGGAAAAATTGGGCGTCTCCGAAGTGGGAAGGTCCATATGAAGTGCTTTTGTCAACACCCACTGCAGTCAAAATTACGGAGCGTGCCTCCTGAATCCACCTGATGCACTATAAATTAGTTAAAAACTTTGAACTGGACAAAAATTTTGTTGCATGCCAAGAGCAAAAATGATAAGAGTCCAGAAGAAACAGGAATTCAGAACAACCCTTTCCGCAGAAGTATTGCATAATCATCCTGTTAACTGTATTTGTGACAATAATCTTTTTGTTGTGGCCTATTCTTTTCCCAGCCATGCAGACTGAACTGAATAAACGTGAAGCATTACTCATAAACTGGCATCCAAACTTTAACACTTACCAGGCAATTAAATATGTGTATGCTGAGACTTTCAATGTTTCGAATTGCTGGATTTGCACAGCTTTGCCGACAGCATGCGGGGGGTTATTAATGACTACAGTCCCCCTAGGGGTCAATGAGACCTGGGAAAACTTGATTTATGATACCTCAACCATTACAGCACAAGATAAAATAGCATTGCACTTGTCTGTTCCACAAAAGGGAACTGTGTGTTTTTATAAAAATGACACTGTTCAGGTGGGTTGGAGCAATTGCAATGTGACCGTTCCTTATAGATGTTACACTAAAAGTAACAAAGTAGATCTTTACTGTAATACAAACTATGATTCATTTCTTGGATTGATGCACAAAACACTTGATGAAGTAAAACATAATTCTGTTCTTTATAAACAGCTATCTATAATTGATAGAAAAATGTTTCATGCAGGGCGAGTGTATATTCATAGCAAGGTTACTACTAAAGTAGAGGACTGTTATTTTGTGTGTGGCAGAAAGGCATACAACTGATTACCTGAGAATTGGTCCAGCAGTTGTTTTTTGGGTTACCTGGTTCTGACCATACGACACACTGCAGTTTTGCGTCATGGGAAAATTCGAAATGTCCGAGAAGTCATCAAGAAACCTGTAAATCCAGTGGGACAAATCGATGCGCGTTGGAAAGACCATCACTCTCTAGACAAAGAACTGACACACATGGACTTGAGTGATAGCGTTATATTGTGGGCAGGCATATTACCAGCATATGGAGCAGTGAAATCGATCTGGGAGCTGAGAAAACTGTCGAAACTTCTCGAAGTAATGAGCAACACAACTTTTTCTGCTCTCGAATTGGTGACTGATGAAATGAATGCTATGAGAACTGTAGTGCTCCAAAACCACATGGCTCTCAACTTTACCCTACAGGCAAGAGGTGGAACGTGTGCTTTAATCCAAGAAGAATGCTGTTCATATATTCCTGACCATAAACACGAGATAGACAATCATCTTGAGGTAATTCAGCAAATGTTGGCCATGACCAAACCAGGCCCAAACCCACTGACGGACTTTTTCCAGAAATGGTTTGAGGGGGTGGGGTACCATCCTAATGAACATCCTGATTGCCATTTGTGTAGGTATGATCCTACTGGGAGTATGTGTTTGATGTGGTATCACCTGCATGAAAAGACTGATTAAAGACCTTATAGACATGTCAGTTTCTGAAACCTTATATCAAAGTACTGAGTTTGAAGAACTGTTAAAAGACTGAAAAGCTTTCATAAGTTTAAACTGAATGACTCTCTTAACTGCAAATCCTGAGTGGAAGAGGTTAGGAGAAGAAAATAAACTGTTTATGCTTATCTTGAAAGTAGAATAAAAGTATTAATAGGGGGGAAAATGTTAGAAAAATATGTATTAATGTGTGTATTAGCAATATGCTACAACCGAACCACAAAAGGAGGGGGAGTATCAATATTCGTCAAAGATACCCACACCTCCAGGTTGGTGGCACAGCACGAAGCATCAGAGACTATCCATGTGCAACTAACAGTGGGTAAAACTGCCTTCCAGTTTATAGCCTGCTACAGACCACCCTCCCAAACCCAGGAACCCCACTCGGCCTTCCTGAGAACACTGGAAAATATGAAGGTCTCTCCAAACACCATTATATTGGGCGACTTCAACTACCCAAACATAGACTGGGAGCATTACTCTAGCTCCAACACCCTAGCCCAAATGTTCCTAGAATTTATAAACTCAAATGCTGTGGAACAACTTGTTACCACTCCCAGAAGAGGGGAAAACATACTGGACCTGATCATCACCAACATGGGGACTCTATGCTGCAGACCAGAAGTGTATCCCTCACTGGTAAGATCAGACCATAAACTAATCTTACTGGATGTTCACATCCCGACCCCACCCCCTGCCCAGAAAACAACAGTGAAAAACTTCTCTAAAGCAAATTTCACACTCCTCAAAACCGAGGTGGAACCCTTCAAAGTCCCCGAGCCTGTGGAAAATACGGCCCAGACTGCAGAATCCTTTATAAACGCATTCTATGAACACCTTCAGGAATGCATAGATCATTCAATCCCAAATAAAACCAAGACCCAATCCTCCAAAAGTTAGACGTCCTGTCTGGTGGACCCCAGCCATAAAATAAACTATACAATAGAAGGAGGAAGCTACTACCCAAAAAGGGAAGGCATCTCTGATCAGTATTAGCAAAACACTAAGGGCACTCATAAAATCGTCTAAGGCCAGCTTCAAGAGATAAATTGCACAGGACAGTGAGGATAATCACAAGGCTTTCTTTAGTTATGTTGGGAACCTGGGTGGGAATTCCGAGATATGCTCAGAATTACTCCAAAATGACAAAAAATACATCGAACCCACAGACATTGCCAACATCCTAGCTGACAGGTTCAGCACAAACATCTCCCCCCTCCCCACTAAAAGGGCAAATATCTATCCCAGCAGAGTGCTGCCCCCCTGACATCTCAGATGCTCAGGTAAGAGCCGCCCTCTCCAAAGCAAAAAACACAGCATCAATGGGACCAGACGGTGTCCCAGGCTGCATCCTACATGAACTCCAAGAAGAGCTAAACCCAAACATAAAACTACTGTTCAATCTCAGCCTTACTACAGGATATGCACCCAAAGAGTGGTGTACAGCAACAGTGGTCCCTCTCCACAAAGGTGGTGCCTCAACGGATCCTAGAAACTATAGCCCAATAAGCCTGACTAGCTTGGTCTGCAAAGCTATGGAAAGGATCATCATGGACCTCATAAATAAAGATATTGGGGACCAAGGCCATTGATGAGGGGAAGGTAGTCCACACAGCTTACCTGGACCTCGGAAAAGCCTTTGATACAATACCCCACTCGGGCATTATAGACATGCTCACCAGCTTAAATATAAACCCCTATGTCACTAGATGTGTTGCAAACTGGCTCAAGGACATAACACACATGGTTAGAATTGCTGGAGCCATGTCAGACTCCAAACCAGTTACAAGTGGCATCCCACAAGGCTCAGTCCTAGGACCTCTCTTGTTCGGTATATATTTCTCTGAGGTACAGGCCAGCATGGAAGGGCTGTGGCTGACCAAGTTCGCAGATGACTGCAAACTGGGCATCATAATCTACTCTCCAGCCGACACAAGTATCCTCCTAAAGGGCCTCATAGAAACAGACAACTGGTGCCAGAGCCATGGCCTCAAGCTAAACACCAAAAAGTGTATAGTCATCCCCTTTGGCAAAAACAAAGTGCCCACAAATTACCACATAGGTGGTAATCCATTAAGTACAGAAGAAGTAATTAGGGACCTGGGGACCCAAGTTGATAGCAATCTCTCATTTGACAACCACGTGGCCAAAGTGGTTAGAAAAACATTTTATATAGCCCACCTAATCATGAAGGGATTCACATCTAGATCAGGGGAGGTCATCTTGCCTCTTTACTCATCCCTCATGAGGCCCATAATTGAGTACAGTGCCCCTTTTGGGATGTACCTTACCAGACACCTGCAGCAACTGGAAAGACCCCAAAAGTACCTCACCAAGAGGATCAAAGGGCTCATACTGATGCCATATGCTGCCCGGTTAAAGAAACTCCAGCTCTACTCAGTGGTATACCGCCTGCTCAGAGGCGATCTGTGCCTGATGTATAAAGCCATGTCCAACCCGGAATTAATGGACATGCTGCACCTCAGAAAATCCAAATCCTATCAAGCTATGTGCTCGAGAGACTTGAACCTCAGCACTGAAATAAATAGGACATGCTGGAGGGACAGATTCATAACCCAGAGGCTCCCTTCACTCTGGAATAAAATCCCAGTCCAGGTTAGGCAGAGTCCCTCACTGACTCTCTTCAAGAGGAATCTTGATGAGTGGATGGGAGATCATAGGTTTACCCCAGGTATCACTTCTGTGTCACTGTTAGACAGAGGCACAGTATACTAACCTCAAAAAAGGGCATAGCAAAATTCATTTAAAATGGGTGGCAAAAGCCAAACACACTCTGGCTAGGCTTATAAATGCCCTAGGGCAGATAGCCTAGTATGAACCTATCAACCTATGCTTAGTGCATTTAGAAGCTTGAAAAGAGTTAACACATTTATTCTATTTCATACTGCATAAATCTGTACAAACTGCAGTTGCTTTCTGACCTTGTACTGTTAGCTAAAATCTTGCCTGTGCCTTGGAAATTTACTGAGAAGCAGGTGATTTCTGCTTGCATTAGAAAAATAATGAATAGAACAATACTACTTGTATGAAACTTAGACAAGAAGTTCTGCTGTAGAAGTTACAGATAATTAGTACAAAGCCTGCTTGAAAATATGAACTGCAATCAGCGTTTGCTTGTATCTCTATTAGAAAAGTACCTTGAAATGTAACACTGTACAACAGATGCTTGTAAATGGGTTAATAGTCACCAAGGCCAGGTTGTTTTTCTGAAAAGTTTCTCAGAAATCTAGTCATGTCAGCAGAAAATCTGGAGTAACATCTGCTGTAGAACAATGATAAAAGTTGCGTTTGATTACATCAGCTTAGAAGGCCATGTCTTGTAAAATAGTATAAGAATGAACATACTTCCTGTTAGTAGTTAGACAAATCCTTGAATTTGCATGTTTTTGTCTCCTTGCTGCAAGTAAATTAAAGTGCCTTAACTGAAACTTACGTGTATTGGTCTTTGAAGCTTTTTCCTTTGACACAAAATAACCCTCAGACGTTTTGAGCAGGTTTAAATAATCTACTACATCCTGGACAAACTTCAACCCCAATCCCTGCTACTACTATTGATAAAACCCCTGAAGATGTTTCTAATAGTTTTAACCAATTCTTTACTGAGACAATTCAAGCCATAGCTAGCCAACTACCTCCTAGCTCCTCTGGTACTAGCCTTTACTAACACCATAAACTATAATCACAACAATAATTATATATCCTCAGCCCTCTTTTTGGATCTTTCCAAGGCATTTGATATGGTTGATCACCAACTTTTAATCCACACCCTGAAAACATTCTGTCTAGATACTGGAGCCCTCCAATGGTTTCAATCCTACCTGAATGGTCGACAGCAGGCTATCCTCTGGCAGAACAAACTCTCAAACCTTCTACCCTTGGAGTACCACAAGGCTCTATACTAGGGCCCTTGCTGTCCTCCATCTTCATTAACGACCTTTATACTGTCATCCCAAAAGTCAGCTGTATCCAATATTCTGATGACTCTACTCTGATTTGCTCAGCCACATCTCCAGTAGAGTTATGGTCAGCTACCCAGACCACCTTTAATACAATAGAAAACTGGCTTTCTGAACATCGTCTGATCCTAAATCCCAAAAAAACTAAAATGCTGTTATTTTCACCAATACGTAGGTCTACCGCTTTCACCTTTACCATAAAAACAAATGATGGCTCAATAATCTCCCCTGACCCATCTACAAAACTATTAGGTGTCATCATAGATAATAATCTAAAATTTGACCTACATGTTAACCATACTATCAAAACCATCAATAAAAAACTAGGGTCACTTTACAGAATAAAAGCCTTCCTAACCCCTCCAGCTAAAATTGCCATAATTCGCTCTCACCTTCTTTCAACCCTTCTGTATGCATCCCCTCTACTCTCGAATTTAAACAAGACTGTCCTTAACAAACTCTCAATTTGCTACAACCACATTGCCAGGTTTGCCACTGGGCTGCCTTTTAGGACACATCATTGCATCAATCTAAATCAGCTTGGGTGGCTTGAACTACCCAACCTAATCCAGTATAACTAACTGATTATGGCCTATAAAATCCTCTATAATCCGGACAATACTCCTGCACTTAAAAATATTATCACCCCCTATAACAATCCTAGACCGCTTCGATCTGCTAACAAACTACTAATTCAGACTAGCAAAATTAATAACACAGCCGGTGATTCTCTCTTTGCAAACTCTGTAAGTAGATCATGGAACTCTCTTCCAGCTGATATTACCTTACTTTCCACCTTAGGTTAATTTAAAACTAGACTCAAACAACATTTGTCACTTAACTGGCTATGTCAATGTATCAAGCCTGGCTAACTCTCTCTAGAATGTGTAAAAATCTGTTAACCAGTTTACTGTGTAATTTAATTTAATCCTGACTTGCGCTCAGGATTAACTAACCTGTGGAACTTGTTTAACTTGCTTACTTATGTAATCTCTGTAAATAGTCTGTTTGTAATATGTAATGTTGGTATTATGTAATGCTGTATCTGCTTACCCTTGGAGCTTTTCTCCCCAGGCCTCCGCTGAAAATGGACATGCATCCAGTTGGACTATCCTGGTCAACAAATGTAAAATAAATAAATAAAATAAATAAAAATTACTAGCTTATCATTTTTTTTAATTTTAACATGGGCAAGTTATTCCTCAAGGGCAACAGGCACTTTATTTGTAGATGAAACAATGAAATATAAAGTTGTTTGATAGCAGCAACCTCTTCATTAGTTACAGATCTCTTTAATGTGGAATTATTTAGATGACTTTTACTTCTGCAGAGATTATGCATATTTACTGATACTGGTGGATTGTATAAATTTGAGTAGACTTTTCTGATGGAAATGTTCTGAATTGTGCAGTTTTGTCATTATTGGTGCATGCATTTTGTTTCATTGTTTACTGGAAAATGTTCAAAACAATAAATTTAAAATGCCCTCTAACAACTGCATTGTATTATACAAGGAATATAATTTAATAAAATCAGGAAGGTGTATCAAAGAACACATGTGTGTTTTGTGTGCAAGGGGCCTATGATTTGAAAGCAGCCCACAGTTAATCTTTATCTGCCACTGGCCAAATATATTTTGGGTGGGTTTCAATGCTATTCCAATGAATGTGAGTTTCAATGGCAGAGAAGTTTTAATGTTAAATCTATTTTCATTGTGAGACTGGATTGTTTTGTTTAGCAGATGTCTATTAGTGTTTATGCTGTAAAATGTAAAATAAAACTTTTAAATGAAATCCAAATCATCGTAGAAGTAAAGGAGCATGTACATTACAGTGTTTACAGTAAATGGGGTGAAATAGCCAAGTAATGGGACATTGAAATGGCTGCAGGGGGAGGCCCCATTCGACCATGATTTTGTGAGGGGGGGATGGGCGACAAACTCAAAGACAGCCCTGGCTGAACTATACATCTCAACTGTCCAGATTTTCGCAGAATTAATAGATTTTTGCTTCTTATTTTTGGTTTGCTCCTCATAAAAGTTGTGTTTTTTCTGGCAACTCATTTAGGAATGAGGTCACTAATTAATTGACAGACATTGAGTTTCAGACTTCATACCCTTCAGAAAAATGCATCTTAAAGCAAGACCTGTTATTCTATCAACTGTCTAAATTTGTATAAGAGCAATTTTTAGTACTGTTTATATGTTCCCCCAATATATTTGGCCTTGTCCAGATTTCCTGCATTAACAGGCTGAGAGGTATGTGCAAATAAATCACTTTATAGAATTAAGTATATCCAAACCTCTCATCTGTCCCTGATTTTGGCTCAAAATGTTGCTCTCCCCCTAATAATCCCTCCCCAAAATGGCAATTTTGCAAGAAAACATGGAGGGTTTACAATTAATAAATAATTGTAATGATCAGCGTTATAGACTACTTTTATTTCAGAAATGCATGTAGATTCTGCTCAACTTAAGAGTACTAATATTAAAAAAGCTTCCCTTCTTTGTCAGGTTCCCAGCTGTATTTTGTGTCTATTTTATATTTCTGCATGACATTTTTGGTATATTTTTTATAAAATTGTGTTTTTTTTGGCAAATTAGTGGCAAATCCTTAAAGACTGCAGTTAGAAAATAACGACAGACATTTGAGTTTCAGATTTCATACCCTTCAGAAAATTCATACTAATGCAAGACGAGCAATATTTAAAAATGTTCCTTATTTGTGTGCTTTTGTCCCACTTCTATTTATGGCTTTGTCCAGATTTCTTGCTTTGAGGTTGAGAGATATGTGCTTGTTTAAGCTCTGTGGATCCAGTTTTGGCATCTTGCAGACTACAAGAGCAACAGGAAGGAGAAAGAGATAATCTAAGTGCCTCCATTTTGATTTTTTCATAATTTACTGTTCTCTGCACTTGCTTTTTGTTGTTTTTAATTTATCTGTATTTATTTAAACTTTATTTGCCTTAATATTGCTACACACTCAAGTGTGCAAGC
This sequence comes from Protopterus annectens, assembly GCF_019279795.1. Taxonomy (NCBI): domain Eukaryota; kingdom Metazoa; phylum Chordata; order Ceratodontiformes; family Protopteridae; genus Protopterus; species Protopterus annectens. Next base: position 1,213,057,641 of record NC_056726.1, read on the forward strand.
TTGCACTGCATTTAAAGTGTTTTTGCTACTGTTCTAACTGCTTTTCTGCAAAAAAAAAAAAAAAGTTCTAAGCTTGTTTCCTGCAACTAGTCTAGTCTAGATACAGATCTGCTGTATTCAGGACTGTTTTGTAAATTTCTGAGCCCCCCCCCCAAACATTTCTATGTTGGAGGGAAATCTAGCTTATCAATGGGAGTGCTAAGCACTAGGTAACCACAAGAGGAGTAGTTTTTGGTCCAGAAATTTTAGTTTATTGGCCGTTTGGGCATTTCCTCCATCCCTTTCAACTTTCTAGTTTAAAAGCCTGTGTTTTCACACCATGCAACGGTGCTCAGCTGAGGTAATCTGTTACCGACACCAGAAAGTCTGCTCTTCAATTTTCCCCTTAGAACATGCTTGTTCTTTTACTTCTTGCTAGCTGTTCCTAAGCAGTTACAGCAACAGCAGTTATTAGTTATGACCACCCCTCCAGGTATGATTGTAAGGCAATTTCCTGTGCTTTATCCTGTTAACCTGGTGCACTTGGGCATTCTGAGACAGTGTGAGCAACTGTCTAGTGTACACAGACAACCCTCTCCTCTTACCTCCCAACAGTCATACCTGTGAGAGATCCACTTATATCACCAAATTGGAAGCAGTGAATGCTCCAACTAAGACTGGACTAGCTGGTCAAGAGGAGAAGGTCAACACCTGCAACTCACTACATAGAACACACAGCCCTCCAAAACACCAACCATCACAACCCACACATAGAAACACAAACCATACACCCACCTTCGCGGAGGTTCTCAATAAAAATTTACCCAAACAACAGAGACCCCCCCAAAACAGAAATGCACTTGACCACCACAACACAACACCAACTCCAGAAAACATAGCTGACCACCACAGTGTGCCCCTCAACCCAAGTCCTTAAGGCAAAATACTTTGCACAATGTGCTAATCATAGGAGAGTCAATTGTTAGGCACACTGATGTTCCACTCACTAGGTTGAACAAGGACAAGGTAACAGTCAGTTGTCTATCAGGTGCCAGGATCCACCACATAACACATGCATTCAGGTCACTCCACAACAAGTACAAATATGACTCAGTCATTGTCCATGTGGGTGTGAATGACTTGAGACATACCTCCCTGGACTACATAAAAAGAGATGTGATAGACCTCTCAGATTATGTGGCCCAGGCAGGTATGACCCTAGCCCTGAGCAGTATTCTATGGTCACCCAGAATGATACCACAGTAAGAGCAGAAAATGATTGATTTCAACAATTGGCTAGGTTTCTGGTGTCATTCTAAGGGGATCCAGTATCTGTCTGCCTGAGATGACATGATCGACAGACCTCGATGTTTTGCCAGAGATGGCCTGCATCTGTCACCCCTGGGATTCTGGGTACTGGCTAAGGCTCTTGCCACTCATATAGCACCTTTTTTAGGCTGTGTTCCAAAGACCAAAATTCCACCCTAACAGCTGAAATGCAATCTGAGGGTCATGCTGTTCAATGCTAGAAGTCTAAATCTCAAAATGCACTCGCTCAAAGCTCTCCTCAAAATGGAGAATGTCAACATCTGTGCTGTAATGGAGACCTGGTTTAAAGAGGCAGAAAGCACCCCTGCACTCCCAAGCTACAACTCATTCCATGAATTTTGGCTCCAGAATACATCCGGAAGCTCCAAAGGCAGTGGTGTCTCCATATTCTTAAAGGATACGCACAACTCTAGACTGGTAGCCCAGCATAATGCATCCAAGATACTTCAGGTACAACTAACACTGAGTAAAATGGCAATACAAGTCATAGCCTGCTACAGAACCCCAAACATTTTCCTAGACTCTCACTCCAAGTTCCTAAGAACCCTGGAATCTATCAAGGTCCAACCCAATGCTCTCATACTGGGTGATATCAACTGGGAAAACTATTCAAGTACCAGTGTACAGGCCTAACGCTTTCTGGAATTTATCACTTCCAATGCCCTGGACCAGCTCATTCTGACCCCACTAGAGGAAGCAACATCCTCGACCTGGTTATCAGCAACATGGGAGACCATTGCTCCACACCTATAGTCAATTCCTCCCTATTTAAATCAGACCACAAACTGATCACCGTGGAAATCTCCATATCACCTACACCCCAACTAAGGTGACCACCCTGAAAAACTTCTCTAAAGCTGACTTTGGGCTGCTAAAAACAGAGGTGGCTAACTTCTCAGCACCCATGCCAATGGAAAATAACTGCATGACTGCCAAATTATACACCAATGCACTGTATGAGCATGTACACAAATGCATGAACCTTGCCATACCAAAGAGAACAAAGATGTTCTTCTCCAAAAAAAGGAAGCCAATCTGGTGGTCCCCAGCCATCAATAAACTCTACAACAGAAGAAAGAAACTGTTGCAGAAAAAAATGAAGTCACAAGACTGGAAAACCTCCCTTATCGGTCTCAACAAAAAGCTGAGATCCCTTATCAAATCCTGTAAAACCAGCTATGAAGGCAGAATTGTGGCTGACACCAAAAACAACCACAAAGCCTTATATAGCTATATCAAAATACTCAAAGGCAATACCCAGATTTGCTCTGAGATATTGCACAATGGCATATAGCCAACAAACTGGCAAACAGATTCAGTGCCAACATTACCCCTCTCACCCCCCCAAGGGCCCTATCACAATACCAGAAGAAAGCCTGGTACCCACCATTTCTGTGGCACAGGTAAAAGCTGCATTGTCCAAAGCCAAGAATACAGCATCTATGGGACCTAATAATATCCCTGGCTGCATCCTACATGAGCTACAAAACAAACTGGTACACATCTGTGTGCCCTGTTCAATCACAGCCTTATCTCAGGCTATGTCTCTAATGAATGGTGCACTGCTACAGTCATCCTGCTCCATAAAGGGGGGAGAACTACAGACCATGCAAACTATCGCCCCATTAGCCTGATGAGTCTGGTATGCAAAGCTATGGCGCACATCATCATGGACCTGCTTAACAAGGATATAAACAATCTCCAAACTCTTGATCCCACACAGTTTGGCTTTGTCAAGGGGAGGCCCTGCCTGCTGAACCTGGTTGACTTCATTGAGGCAGTCACCATGGCTTGTAACTGGTTTGGAGTCTGACATGGCTCCAGCAATTCTAACCATGTGGGTTCCGTCCTTGAGCCAGTTTGCAACCCATCTAGTGACATAGGGGTTTATATTTAAGCTGGTGAGCTTATCTATAATGCCCAAGTAGGGTATTGTATCGAAGGCTTTTGCGAGGTCCAGGTAGGCTATGTGGACCACCTTCCCCTTGTCAATGGCCTTGGTGACTGTTTCAAAGAAATCGATCAGGTTTAAGAGGCAGGATCTGCCCTTAACAAAGCCGAACTGGGTAGGATCCAGTGTCTGTAGGTCCCCAATATCTTTATTTATGAGGCCCATGATGATCCTTTCCATAGCTTTGCAGACCAAGCTAGTCAGGCTTATGGGGCGATAGTTTCCAGGATCCATTGAGGCACCACCTTTGTGGAGAGGGACCACTGTTGCTGTACGCCACTCTTTGGGTACATATCCTGTAGTAAGGCTCTTCTTGGAGTTCATGTAGGATGCAGCCCGGGACACCGTCTGGTCCCATTGATGCTGTGTTTTTTGCTTTGGAGAGGGGGCTCTTACCTGAGCATCTGAGATGTCAGGGGCAGCACTCTGCTGGGATAGATATTTGCCCTTTTGGTGGAGGGGGGGGTTTTGCACTGAACCTGTCAGCTAGGATGTTGGCAATGTCTGTGGGTTCGGTGTATTTATTGTCATTTTGGACTAATTCTGGGCATATCTGGGAATTCCCACCCAGGTTCCTAACATAACTAAAGAAAGCCTTGTGATTATCTTTAGTGTCATGTGCAATTTTTCTCTCGAAGCTGGCCTTAGATGATTTTATGAGTGCCCGTAGTTTTTGCTAATACTGATCAGAGATGCCTTCCCTTTGTGGGATTTTGCTCTATCATGTAGTAGCTTCCTCCTTCTATTGTATGGTTTGTTTATGGCTGGGGTCCACCAGACAGGATGTCTGCCTTTGGAGGATTGGGTCTTGGTTTTATTTGGGATTGCAAGATCCATGCATTCCTGAAGGTGTTCATAGAATCGTTTATAAAGGATTCTGCAGTCTGGGCGTATTTTCCACAGGCCGGGGGCTTTGAAGGATTCCACCTCGGTTTTGAGGAGTGTGAAATTTGCTTTAGAAGTTTTTCACTGCGGTTTTCTGGGCAGGGTGGGGTCAGGATGTGAATATCCAGTGAGATTAGTTTATGGTCTGATCTTACCAGTGAGGGATACACTTCTGGTCTGGGCATAGAGTCCCCGTTGGTGATGATCAGGTCAGTATGTTTTCCCCTCTTGTGGGAGTGGTAACAAGTTGTTCCATAGAATTTGAGTTTATAAATTCTAGGAACCTTTGGGCTAAGTGTTTGAGCTAGAGTAATGCTCCCAGTCTATGTTTGGGTAGTTGAAGTCGCCCAATATAATGGTTGGAGAAGATTTTCATGGACCTGCTTAACAAGGATATAAGCAATCTCCAAACTCTTGACCCCACACAGTTTGGCTTTGTCAAGGGGAGGCCCTGCCTGCTGAACCTGGTTGACTTCATCGAGGCAGTCACCAAGGCTGTGGATGAGGCTAAGGCAGTGCATACAGCCTACCTTGACCTGGCAGAGGCCTTTGATACCATTCCACATTCAAGTATCATTAATAAACTCACCAAACTAGGCATCAATCCTTGAATCAGTAGGTGGGTTGCAAATTGGCTCACAGACAGGACCCACAGAGTGAAAGTTGCAGATTCCAAGTCAGACTATCGACCAGTCATGACTGGAGTCCCACAGGGCTCGGTCCTGGGCCCACTTCTGTTTGGCATCTACTTGTCAGAAGTCCAGGCCAACACAGAAGGACTCTGGTTGATCAAGTTTGCTAATGACTGCAAGCTAGGAGCCATTAACTCCCCAAGTGATGCAGACATCCTACAAAAGGGCCTCTCAGAGACCAGTGACTGGTGTCAGAACCATGGCCTGAAGCTTAATGCCAAAAAATGCGTTTTGATCCCCTCTGAAAAAAACTCAGTTCCCATGAATTACCATGTTGATGGGAGCCCACTGAACACTGATGGGGCCATAACAGATCTGGACACCCAAGTCAGCAGCCACCTCACCATCGACCACCACATTGCTACTGTGGTCAGAAAGCCCTTCTACATGGCACATCATTCACATCCAGGAAGAAAAAGGTCATCATCCATCTTTATTCATCTCTCATTAGACCACTCATCGAATATAACACCCCATTTGGCATGTACCTGACCATACACCTACAACAGCTGGAGAGGCCACAAAAGTACCTCTCAAAAAGGATCCTAGGCCCTTAAACACATGTCCTACATGGACAGACTCAAGAAACTTCAGCTATTCTCAGTCTCTTATCATTTACTTAGAGGTGATCTCTGCTCGACTTACAAAGCTATGTCTGACCCAGCCCTACTTGAAATGCTACACCTAAAGAAATCCCAATTTCCCTGTGTCCCATGCACCAGAGATCACAACCTCAATGCCACAATTAACAGAACATGCTGGAGGGACAGGTTCATCTCCCAAAGACTGCCCATACTCTGGAATAGGCTTCCCATTCATATCAAGTAGAGCACCTCGCTGGCCCTCTTCAAGAGAAATCTTGATGAGTAGATGGGTAACAGAATGTTCACTCCGGGGATCATTCCAGTTGCCCTATTAGAGGCACTATGAACTAACATCGGGTACACGGTGCCTGGGCAATTTTTGGGGGCTAGGCTTGTAAAGGCTCCAGGGCCATTAGCCTAGTACACACCTATGAACCTAAATGTGTCAGGGCCATCACCGTCAGCCAGAGACCTTTCAAATTGTGACATACTTGTTACACCCCACTCCCCCATGTAATGACTCTGGATGTGTCCAAGCAAGGCAAGGAACAGTTATGCAGTGTAAGTGTGCAGAGTATCCTCCCATCCAAGGTAGATGCAAGTACTACAGTGGCTTTTCATCTGTCTATAATTTTGCAGAATGTTCTGGTTTCCTGTCATATTTTTATACTGTTGATTTATGCTTCTTATTATTCAGAAAATGCATGTGATTTCAGTGTCTGTTGCTCAGTGTTTAAGTAGCAATGCTTTAATGACCATCAGGTAAGCTTGTCTGAGATTGTAAGATGCAAGTAAGCTTTAATAAGCATACTGTTAAAGAATTAACAATATTGAAAGCCTTTTTGTTGTTGCCATACAGAGAACATTTACATAACAAGATAATGTATAAGCCTTAGGTATTGAAATGCATATGACAGTATTTGTAATAAAGGACAGGATTACAGTATTTTCAGAAGCTCGTTACATTTGCTGGAGACTTGCAGTCATCTCTGCAGGCTTTACCCGTAAACTAAACATAATGCCAGTCTATCATGCATCTGTCACCCCTGGGCTTTCGGATACTGGCCAAGGCTGTTGCCACTCCTATATTGCCTTTTTTAGGCTGTGTTCCAAAGACCAAATTACCACCATAACAGCTACAAACAAATGCAATCTGAGGGTCATGCTGCTCAATGCTAGAAGTCTAAATCTCAAAATGCACTCACTCGAAGCACTCCTAAAAATGGAGAACATCAACATTTGTGCTGCAACAGAGACCATGTTCAAAGAAGCAGAAAGCACCCCTGCACTACCAGGTTATAATTCATTCCACATATTTTGGACCCAGAAATTGGTCCAAAGCTCTAAAGGCAGTGGTATTTTCATATTCATATAGGATGAACACACCTCCTGAGTGGTAGCCCAACATAACGCATGTGAGATACTTCATATGTCATAGGTTCATAGGTTCATACTAGGCTATCTGCCCTAGGGCACTTATAAGCCTAGACAGAGTGTGTTTGGCTTTCGCCACCCATTTTAAATTAATTTTGCTATGCCCTTTTTCGAGGTTAGTATACTGTGCCTCTGTCTAACAGTGACACAGAAGTGATACCCGGGGTAAACCTACGATCTCCCATCCACTCATCAAGACTCCTATTGAAGAGAGTCAATGAGGGACTCTGCCTAACCTGGACTGGGATTTTATTCCAGAGTGAAGGGAGCCTCTGGGTTATGAATCTGTCCCTCCAGCATGTCCTATTTATTTCAGTGCTGAGGTTCAAGTCTCTCGAGCACGTAGCTCGATGGGATTTGGATTTTCTGAGGTGCAGCATGTCTATTAATTCCGGGTTGGACATGGCTTTATACGTCAGGCACAGATCGCCTCTGAGCAGGCGGTATGCCACTGAGTAGAGCTGGAGTTTCTTTAACCGGGCAGCATATGGCATCTGTTTGAGCCCTTTGATCCTCTTGGTGAGGTACTTTTGGGGTCTTTCCAGTTGCTGCAGGTGTCTGGTAAGGTACATCCCAAAAGGGGCATTGTATTCAATTATGGGCCTGATGAGGGATGAGTAAAGAGGCACGATGACCTCCCCTGATCTAGATGTGAATCCCTTCATGATTAGGTGGGCTATATAAAATGTTCTTCTAACCACTTTGGCCATGTGGTTGTCAAATCAGAGATTGCTATCAACTTGGGTCCCCAGGTCCCTAATTACTTCTTCTGTACTTAATGGATTACCACCTATGTGGTAATTTGTGCACTTTGTTTTGCCAAAGGGATGACTATACACTTTTGGCGTTTAGCTTGAGGCCATGGCTCTGGCACCAGTTGTCTGTTTCTATGAGGCCCTTTGGAGGATGCTTGTGTCGGCTGGAGAGTCGATTATGGCCAGTTTGCAGTCATCTGCGAACTTGGTCAGCCACAGTCCTTCTGTGTTGGCCTGTACCTCCGAGAAATATATACTGAACAAGAGAGGTCCCAGGACTGAGCCTTGTGGGACGCCACTTGTAACTGGTTTGGAGTCTGACATGGCTCCAGCAATTCTAACCATGTGGGTTCCGTCCTTGAGCCAGTTTGCAACCCATCTAGTGACATAGGGGTTTATATTTAAGCTGGTGAGCTTATCTATAATGCCCAAGTGGGGTATTGTATCGAAGGCTTTTGCGAGGTCCAGGTAGGCTGTGTGGACCACCTTCCCCTTGTCAATGGCCTTGGTGACTGTTTCAAAGAAATCGACCAGGTTTACGAGGCAGGATCTGCCCTTAACAAAGCCGAACTGGGTAGGATCCAGCGTCTGTAGGTCCCCAATATCTTTATTTATGAGGTCCATGATGATCCTTTCCATAGCTTTGCAGACCAAGCTAGTCAGGCTTATGGGGCGATAGTTTCCAGGATCCATTAAGGCACCACCTTTGTGGAGAGGGACCACTGTTGCTGTATGCCACTCTTTGGGTACATATCCTGTAGTAAGGCTGAGACTGAACAGTAGTTTTATGTTTGGGTTTAGCTCTTCTTGGAGTTCATGTAGGATGCAGCCCGGGACACCGTCTGGTCCCATTGATGCTGTGTTTTTTTCTTTGGAGAGGGCGGCTCTTACCTGAGCATCTGAGATGTCAGGGGGGCAGCACTCTGCTGGGATAGATATTTGCCCTTTGGTGGGAGGGGAGTTTGCACTGAACCTGTCAGCTAGGATGTTGGCAATGTCTGTGGGTTCAGTGTATTTTTTGTCATTTTGGACTAATTCTGAGCATATCTGGGAATTCCCACCCAGGTTCCTAACATAACTAAAGAAAGCCTTGTGATTATCTTTAGTGTCCTGTGCAATTTTTCTCTTGAAGCTGGCCTTAGACGATTTTATGAGTGCCCATAGTTTTTGCTAATATTGATCAGAGATGCCTTCCCTTTTTGGGATTTTGCTTTATCATGTAGTAGCTTCCTCCTTCTATTGTATAGTTTGTTTATGGCTGGGGTCCACCAGACAGGACGTCTGCCTTTGGAGGATTGGGTCTTGGTTTTATTTGGGATTGCAAGATCCATGCATTCCTGAAGGTGTTCATAGAATGCGTTTATAAAGGATTCTGCAGTCTGGGCCATATTTTCCACAGGCCCGGGGGCTTTGAAGGATTCCACCTCGGTTTTGAGGAGTGTGAAATTTGCTTTAGAGAAGTTTTCACTGTGGTTTTCTGGGCAGGGGTGGGGTCAGGATGTGAATATCCAGTGAGATTAGTTTATGGTCTGATCTTACCAGTGAGGGATACACTTCTGGTCTGGAGCATAGAGTCCCCATGTTGGTGATGATCAGGTCCAGTATGTTTTCCCCTCTTATGGGAGTGGTAACAAGTTGTTCCATAGAATTTGAGTTTATAAATTCTAGGAACCTTTGGGCTAGGGTGTTGGAGCTAGAGTAATGCTCCCAGTCTATGTTTGGGTAGTTGAAGTCGCCCAATATAATGGTTGGAGAAGATTTTCATGGTGGTTACCTTTAAAGGACAGGATTACAGTATTTTCAGAAGCTTGCTACATTTGCTGGAGACTTGCAGTCATCTCTGCAGGCTTTACCTGTAAACTAAACATAATGCCAATCTATCATGCATCTGTCACCCCTGGGCTTTCGGATACTGGCCAAGGCTCTTGCCACCCCTATAGTGCCTTTTTAGGCTGTGTGCCAAAGACCAAATTACCACCATAACAGCTACAAACAAAAGCAATCTGAGAGCCATGCTGCTCAATGCTAGAAGTCTAAATCTCAAAATGCAGTCGCTCGAAGCACTCCTTAAAATGGACATTTGTGCCACAACAGAGACTAGGTTCAAAGCAGCAGTAAGCATCCAGGTGCAGCTGACATTGGGTAAGATAGTGATTCAGGTTGTAGACTGCTATAGGTCCCCAACCATGTCCCAAGACTCACACTCCTCATCCTAAGCACCCTGGAGAATATTAGGGTCCAACCTAACATTCTCATACTGGGTGACTTCAACTACCCCTCTATTAACTGGGAAAACTACTCATGTACCAATACACTTGCTCAACATTTCCTGGAATTCATTAAATCCAATGCCCTGCACCAGCGCATTCTTACTCCCACTAGAGGTAGCAACATCCTTAACCTGATCATTACTAACACGGATGATTGCTGCTCTACACCAATAGTCAACTCCTCCCTGGTTAGATCCAACCACAAACTAATCACCTTGTAAATCCACATCCCTCCCACCCCCTGCAAAGGTAACCACCATGAAAATCTTCTCCAAAGCTAACTTTGGGCTCCTAAAAACATAGGCGGCTAACTTCACGGCACCCATGCAAATGAAGAATAGTTGCATGACTGCCGAATCTTATACCAATGCACTCTACGAACACGTACACAAATGCATGGATCTCGCCATACCCAATAGAACCAAGACACTCTCCTCCAAGAAAAGGAAGCCAATCTGGTGGTCCCCTGCCATAAGCAAACTCTACAACAGAAGGAAGAATCTGATGCGGAATAAGGTGAAGCCCCAAGACTGGAAAAACTCCTTTATCAGCCTCAACAAAAAGTTGAGATTCCTCATCAAATCCTCTAAAGCTAGCTATGAAAACAGAATTGCAGCAGATAGTAAAGACAACCACAAGACCTTCTGTAGTTATGTAAAGAATCTCCATGGCAATACCCAGATTTGCTCTGAGCTACTGCACAATGGTACCTCCTATACCGAGCCAACAGATATTGCCTATATACTGGCCAACAGATTCACTGCCAACTTTACCCCTCTCTCCCTCCCCAAATGACCAATTACAATACCAATAGATCGCCAAGCACCCAAGTATTACTGCTGCACAGGTTAAAACAGCACTGTCCAAGGCCAAGAATACAGCTTCTATGGGACCTGACAATATCCCTGGCTGTGTTCTACATGAACTACAGAGTGAACTGGCACCACACCTGTGTGCCCTGTTCAATTACAGCCTCAGCTCAGGCTTTTTCCCTACCAAATGGCACACTGCTACAGTCATCCCTCTCCACAAAGGAGGAGCAGCTACAGATACTGGGAACTATCGCCCCATTAGCCAGATGTGTCTGATATGCAAAGCTATGGAACACATCATCATGGACCTAATAAACAAGGATATAGGAAATCTCCAAACTCTGGATCCCACACATCAAGGATATAGGAAATCTCCAGACTCTGGATCCCACACAGTTTGGTTTTGTAAAGGGCAGACCATGCCTGCTCAACCTGGTCGACTTCTTTGAGTCAGTTACCAGAGCTGTGGATGAAGGCAAGGTGGTTCATACAGCCTACCTTGATCTGGTCAAGGCCTTTGATACCATTCTCCACTCAGGAATCGTAGAAAAACTCACTAAGCTAAGCATCAACCCCTATATCACTAGGTGGGTTGCAAACTGGCTCAAACACAAAACCCAGTGTGAACATAGCTGACTCCAATTCAGACTACCGACCAATTACAAGTGTAGTCCCACATGGTTCGGTCCTGGGTCCTCTCCTGTTTGGTATCTACTGTTCTGAAGTCCAGGCCAACACGAAGGGACTCTGGCTTACAAAGTTCACAGACGATTGCAAGTTGGAAGCTATTATTAACTCCCCAAGTGATGTTGACATCCTGCAAAAAGGCCTCACTGAGACCAACAACTGGTGTCAGAACCATAGCCTTAAGCTCAATACCAAAAAAGGTGTCACCATCCCCTTTGGGAAAAATTTGGTTCCCATGAATTACAACATCGATGATAGTCCACTGAACACAGAAGGCGTTATAAGAGATCTGGGAACACAGGTTGACAGCAACCTCTCTTTTGACTAGTCTACATTGCCACTGTGGTTAGAAAGTCCTTCTGTGTGGCACATCTCATTACTAAGGGTTTTACATCCAGGAAGAAAAAGGTAATTTTCTCCCTCTACACTTCTCTCATTAGGCCAGTCATTGAGTACAATGCCCCATTTGGCATGTACCTCACTAGACACCTGCAACAACTGGAGAGGCAGCAAAAGTACCTCACAAAGGTGATCCTAGGTCTTAAACAATTGTCCAGTATGGACAGACTCAAAAAACACCAACTATTATCTGTCTCATATCATCTACATAGAGGCGATCTCTGCTTAACTTACAAAGCCATGTCTGACCCAGCTCTGTTAGAAATGCTACATCTAAAGAAATCCCAGTCCCTCCACACCACACACTCCAGAAACCTCAACCCCATTATCAGAATCAACAGAACATGCTGGAGGTGCAGATTCATAACCCAGAGACTGCTCATCCTATGGAAAAGACTTCCCATACATGTCAAACAGAGCACCTCACTGGCCCTCTTCAAGAAAAATCTTGATGAGTGGATGGGAAATAGGAAATTCACCCCAGGGATCACTCCAGTGGCTCTACTCGACAGTGGCACTGGGAACTAAGGTCGGGTGGAACAGTGCCAGGGTAATCCTATGGGCTAGGCTTGTAAAGGCTCCAGAGCTATTAGCCTAGTACACACCTATGAACCTATGTGTTGTCCATAAACTGTGCAGTAGTCCTTTAAACAATTTATCTTGAGCTTGTTTCTTCTTTGCTATTCATTTTTTACTTGGATCATGTTTTCCCCATGAAACAAGTAGATAGTTGTTGTCAGGCAGCAGGTCTTTTTTGGATAAGAAACATTTTTACAAGTGGGGATATCACAGAGATTGCTACTTTCAGCATGTTACTTGGTACTTTTATAAAGCTGAATATAAATTATAATTAGAACTGCAATGCAAGGAGAAGTGGTTTGAGTTGAGTGCTGCATGTTTTTTATACTTGATTTTGACTGGCATTCCAGTAATGTATTTAAAAAGTAATGTATTTTTTCAAGCCTCATAACCTTTTTATTTCCATCTAGATATTAAGTAAGCTGTCATGTAGCCAATGCACTGAAATATTTTTTTTTTCTTCTACGCATCATTTTGTCTTGATTGAACTCTCATAATGATGGTTTGATACCCAGGGCAGCATATTTAATTAAAGTCCCAGTTTTTGTGGTTTTGAGCATAGCTCTGCCCCTTTCTAGTTGACCACACCCCTTCCTGTTGGCCCCACCCATTCAGCTGTCTCCTGCAGCCCCCCTTTGATTTGAAGTCGCCAGCTGCCACTGCAGACAGTCTGCAAATAGTTCATCTTCCAGGCCCCTGCTTGCAAATGTTTCATCTCCCAAGACCCTGCTTATACTTTTCAAAGGTACCAGAACTTGTCAGAGATTTGGGATGCCTGGCTAGGATTAAAAAGGCCCTTGTGATCATTAGCCTAGTAGACACCTATGAACCTATGAGCCTTGGATATCCACAGACAATTCAAGTGCTATCTTGACAGAACTAAATCTTTCAAATCATTGGATCAAGTGTTAATTTCTTGTGAAGGTAAGAAGAAAGGACAATCAGTGTTAAAACAGACTATTTACAAATGGTTGTCTTATTAACAAATCTATGCCAGACAGGGTCAAGACCCAGTCTACATGAACCTTGGCTTTTTCTATGGCTTTTTGGAAAGGGCTGGAATCCAGAAGTATTCTAGAAGCTGCTACATGGTCCTCTGTACATACTTTTGCAAAGCTGTATAAGCTGGATTCCTTTTCTAGGTCTAGATGTTACTATGCTAGGACCATTATCCAGGGGCTCCTGTACCCTTCTCTTACCTCCTGAATATAGTTTGCTTTGGTAATCTACCCATATAGCTAGAGCTACTGCAGCAGTGATCAATATGAATAACGTAGTACAGTTGGATAAGCTGAACGTACCATAACAGCAGATGTTCAAATGATCACTCCTGCAGTAGCCACTCCCTCCTCCATCCCCTTCTTATTTGATGTGTTTTTTATGTCAGGGTGTGGACATTTATTTTTGTCATTCCTAGCCTTGTCCTTTCAGGGCTCAGCCTCTCCCTCTCTCTGCTGGCAGGAAAGCTCTTAAGGGCTTTGCAACCGGACTTGTCTTTTAGTCGGCTTATCTTGAGCTACTTGACGGTTTGAGCTCATGGACAGTGCCCTGAAGCTTTCAAAGCTGGCTGGTTGCTACAACCTTGACAGGATATAGCACATATAGCTGAGGTTACTGCAGCAGTGATCATTTGAACAGCTACTGTTACATTAAGTTCAGCTAAACAACTGTACTTTTTTGTTTACTGTATGCATTAGCAACTGTCCAATTACTTACTGATTAAATTTCATCCAGCCCTGCCTTCTGATGATGCATTAGAGGGGAAAACAGTTTGTAGTGCGCTGACATGTGCTCTTTAATCAGCAGCAGATTTTACTTCAGAGTAACCAGAATACAGAGCAGACAGTTATTTATTCAGATGATAAACCAATAAATGAACACAGTTATTTTCAAATGGAAAGTAAAAAAAAACTAACATGAAACAGATGAGATTCTTAATAAGGTGTATAGTGCTTAGCATACAGTGTAATATAACAGATGTAAAACTAATAAATCATTGTCTACCAATGGATTTTAGGGAAAAACTAATGATGAGTGAATCACCTCAATGATAGCCCTCCTGCATTTGTATTTGTAATACAAGGAATTAGTGCTAAAAATAAAACATTTGGAATAATTTGCACATCTGTGAAAGTGAAGGTGCAGTAAAGGGTCTACTTCAAAGTATCGAATTACCACTTCATTAAATCCCACATCATTGAAATAGCATTGCAGAAGCTGCAGAACATCTAACACCCCGAACACTGTAACAATAATGTAAAGTAATGAAAAACATTTAATAATAGTAAAATGATTACAAGAATGTAAATCAATAACTTTCAATAAACACCAAACTTCAATTGCCAGAAATATAAAATTAAACTGTAGGATAGAAGTCCATCATCTTAGAAAATCTCTATCTAAATAACTAATTTTCCTAACCTCACAAGAGAATACTGTCCCTGATCTAATATATACCATAACAGCAAGGCAAAGGCAGGCTTATAGTTTTGGTGAGTCCTTTTTCTGGGTATCTTCTGCACAGCACTGTAACTGACTGTAACTCTCAACTAACTACTCCTCTTCACAAACTGCCCAGCATAATAGTTTCAACTGTCTTATTTTTAAAATAGCAGTCAGATGTTTGAAAAAGTTATTTTTCCTATCAATCAACTGTTCAAATAATCATGTAGCAACCAGGATCATTCTAATGACATCACCTACTGATAAGCTGATTCTCCATAAACAGTTTGCACTTTAGAATCTCCCTCACAAACACATGCAATTAGAAGTGTATCAAACACTGACAGATTATTTAAACATTTTGTATAAACAGAGAGATACTCAACATTTTAAGAACTTATTAACATTTCCACAGTTAGACATGCTGCCATACAATACAAGTTAATCTGAGAATATACACAAATCTCTTGCCAGACATGCTGACACAGATGACAGTGTTTTCATCTTATTCACACCCATTCCAGTACCTTTTATCAGAAAAATGGTTCTTAATCTTTACAAATTACTTTCCATCCATCAGACAGTTTGCCAGATATCTTCCTATGTGGGGATTATTTTTTTCCCGTTTTGATTCAACATTATGTTTAGTATAACATTATGAGGTGTTGAGTCAAATGCTTTGGCAAAATCCATGGAGACTACATCAGCTGCAATGCCACAGTCTGATGAGCTTGTAATGTTAACATAAAATTAAACTGGTTAAACAAGAGTGTCCTGCATGAAAACCATGTTGGAAGATATATCAATGTCATGCTTCAATATGCTATATGAAATGGCAAATAATGTGCTCAGAGCATTTACCTAAAATACAAGTTAAGCTAATTGGCTAAACTTGTCTCTTGCCAAACAGGAATGACACTTCTGTATAGAAATAATAATTGTTTCTTTCTAGATACCTGGTTGTAACCATCCTCCCGGATTTTTTGAAACAAGTCCAGTAAACAAAGTCAGGTTATTAATTATTCCAATTAAAAAAAAAAATATTCACTTCATTAGGACCTGCAGCAGAATTTGACTTAATGAGTTTTAGTGATTTAATAATCTGGTCACCTGAAATTGTTGGGCATTTGCCAAACATATAAATGTCCAAAAGGTCTGAAATCCCATTGCTAGATGCATTACTGAAAAATTCTATAAGCTTATATGTTAACCAACCTTTTCAGTTCCAAGAGAAATGAATAATTATCTTTAATATTATACTAATACAGAAAATTGTATAAAGAATGCAAATGCTTCTCAGTACGTTGTTATTGTTGCTGGAATCTTTTGCTAACCTTAGCTGATGAGCATGCATAGTTAATTTTACCATTTCTGTAAAAAAATCATTTTAGCCTGCTTTTATTCCCTACATTTGGATCCTCAATTAACTTCCTCCAGAGTTTCTGTTTCCTTTGTTTATTATATACAAGATATTTGGTCCACCACGGAAGAAGTCAATTCTTTTCTGCATGTACATTACCCGAGGGAGCAAACCTGTTATTCAGGTCATAGATAGTCATAAAAAGTTAACCATCTTTCATGTATAGGCATACCATCCATGCAAGTCTGCTAATGTCATGCTCTTAATTTATTGTTTGTAGCAGTGGAGTTAGATCTTTAAAATTTCCTAATAATACCACCTTCCTTGTGACATATATCCACCTGTATTGCAATGTCACAGATTACACAAAGATGGTCCAATGTCCTTTAGTGTATCAATAAAGCAACAGAGAGTCTGAAGTCTGTTGCTAAGCTAAATTAAGTCAGGGATTTTTACCTTCTCTAGTTGCCTGTTTTACAGTTTGTAGTTATACTGAAGGCTGTCTTCTATTATGTTGTCAGTCACTACTGACCTGGAAAATGGCATACTGCAATCAACACTAGGGACATATATCTATCTTTCAATGGCGTTATAACTGTTTAAAACAGTTTTGTATTTACTGGCCAAACTTAGCATCCTACCCATACTTTAGGTTGGGAGGTCAATAAAAAAAGAGTAACATCCTATTTCTTCCTTCTAGTAGTAATCCTAGCAACTAGTAGCTAACCGTACTCCTCAGTCCATAAAGAAACAGATGTAAATTGAGCTGACATACACACATTGAGATCCCCCTCTTTTTGGATTGTTATATATACATGGTGCTGTTTAAATCTAAATAGGTACATTGGTTTGTTTTTCATACTAAATCAAGTTTTAGATATGTATAAGATATCATAATTTTCCCCAGCTATTCTTGATTTCAGTTCATTTAATTTTTTATTCAAACTCCGGGTATTACACATAAGACATACAGGCTTTTTTGATGAAGTTATTCTCCTTCTTGGGATTCAGCCTAAAAAACAAAAAGATTTAACAAGTTTTCTGATAATATTGCCAACCAATCTGTTCCCCGTGATGATTCAAATGCAAGTTGTCCTTGTAGAATCAACATTATTTTTGCTTCAAGATCTTCCCATAGTGCCATAACTTTCACAACATTAACTAACAATTCCTTTCCTAATAGTAGTCATTGCTCTAGCCTAGCGTAAAAAACTAGTGTTTATGTGAATAATATTAGCTCTTGCAGTAGTACAAGCTGAAACAGCTGTTTGGCAAGTTTTATCATAAGCTTCAGAGAAGGGTTAAAAAGTCTCCCCGTGTTGTAAAGGTCCAAATAAACATCTATGTCTAATGACTTGACAAACCAGGAAATCAGTAATTGAACAGATATACTTATATGAACACTAGCACTAGGGTAGATATTGTGTTGTTTATCATTGTTAGGTATAATCTCATTGAGTTTGAGTGTTTGTTTATTGCTACATTTATTACATATTTTATTGTCAGAAACCAAGCCATCTCTTTCCCTACTGTACATATTCACTAGATACATTGCTTTAAGAAGCCACTACTGATGACGTCTCCCAGGCAAAGTTCTGCTTTCTAGTGTACTAATGACAACAATTGCAAACACAATTTAGTACAAGAAACTAACACAAATTGATAACAATAAATAAGTGGTAACTTGGACATTAACCTAACCCATTTTTAAGTTGCTCCCCACAATAAAGACAGTTTACTTATTTATTTTACATTTGTTTACCAGGAGTGTCCACTGGGCCAGAACGAGCCCATTTTCAGTGGAGGCCTGGGGAGAAAAGCTCCAAGGAGACATAAGTACAACATACAGTAAAACTGACATTAATACAACAAACAACTAAGTCAAAAATTGGAGTAAAACTACTATTAGCTACAGCAAGTTAATATTACTTATCTATATGATAAAGACATTTAGCAATCCTAAATGAGTCATCATGTTGTATGAAATATAAAGAAGGAAGAAGTGATTGATGACTATGGGTATTTCAGAGGGCAATTTGTAGTAGAATAGTGTTAACAAGTGGTGGTAAGGTGGTGGTTGAGAGAAGTTAGAGTATAGAAAAGAACAGAGGAGGATTATTGTGTGGATGGTGTGAAAGGTGGATTGTGAAATGAGTGCTAGAGTGGCAGTAGTGGAGGATCAGGTTATATGGGGTGTGGAACAGAAGCATTGCCAATGGGTAGTTAGATAAAGATGTATGGTGTTTTTGAAGGAGATAACATCATGAGTGGCTCTGAGTGCTGACGGGAGTGAGTTCCAGAGTTTGGCAACACAGAAGGAATAGAGACCCTGACCAGTGGGGAGTATAGGTTTTTGAACGACTAGCAGAGTCTTATTGTTTGATCTGAGGGGTCTGTTTGGGTGGTATTGAGTTAGGGATGAGGAAAGGGCTGGATAGTCGAGAGGTTTATATATTATTTTGTGGGCTATAGTAAGTTGTTGATAAATGAGGTATTGTGGTAATTCAAGCCATTTTTGTGTGTGAAGTGAGGAACAGTGGTGGGAGGAGTAGGTGGCATTACTTGTGAATCTTGCGATTTTGTTATAACAGGTTTCCATTTTGGTTTTTAGACATGTCCAAATGTTTGTGAGTAAGGGGGCACCATATAATAAGGTTGGTAGTAGGAAGGTAGACGCCAGGGTTTGTTTGATGGTGAGGCTGAGGAAGTGTTTATGTCTGTATAAGGTTCCTAGCTTTTGGTGTTTTTTTTATGTTGTTATGAATATAAAGGTTGAAGGTTGAGCTTGAGCTTTCATCAATGGTGACACCTAACAGTTTTGTATGTGAGATGACTTCTAAAGTGGTTTTGTTAAGTGAGTAGATTTTGAAGTCAGGTCTGTTTATAGTTATTTTTTTTAGGAGTGAAGAGAAGTTTGGTTTTATTTGGGTTGAATGCAAGATGGTTATTAGTCATCCAGTTTTCAATGGAAGAAAATGCTTGCTGAGTAATTCAGGTATGGTTTTGAAGGTGCAGAGTATTGCTGAGTCAGCTGCACATTGAATAACAAAGTTGTTGGGAAAACAAGAGTGAAAGTCAGTGATAAAAATACTGAAAAAGTAGGGGACCTAATATGGATCTTTGAGGAACTTCAGTGGGGGTATCTAGGAATGGTGAGGTAGAGGCATGCCATCTAGTGGATTGTTTTCTATTGGACAGGTAGATGGAAAACCAGAGTAGAGTTGGTGGAGATATCCCCAGAGTGGAAAGCTTGGAGAGAAGAAGGGAGTGGGAGATGGTGTTGAATGCCTTAGAGAGATTGAGGAAGAGGGAGGAGATAAGTTTTCCTTCATTACGAGCTTGGTTAACAGTATTTGTGAATGATAGGAGAGCAGTGGTAGTACTATGGGCAGGTCAGAAACCATGTTGATAGGGGGAAAGAAGATTGTTGTGTAGCAGGTATTGCTGGAGCTGGAAGTTTATGCATTTTTCTAGGATCTTGGAAATGGGGGATAGTATAGCAATGGTGCAGAAGTTAGAGGTGTCAGAGTTATTACCACCTTTATGTAGGGGAAGAGTGTATGCTTTCTTCCAGATGGTGGGTATGTAGGATTCCTGGATTGATCTATGTAAGAGTATACTGACAGGGTAGGATATGGTTGTAGCTAATATTTTAAGGTATTCAGGGGGTAGGTTGTCAGGGGCATTGCCTCCTGGTTTTAGTTTGAGAAGAAACTTGGTTATAGTAGAGATAGGGATGGGGGAGAGAGAAAATCTGCTAGTGGGAGGGTCTGCTGGTTGGTTATTATTGGGGCAGTGATTAGTTTGACAAGGTGAAGGTGGGAAGGAGGCAGTAAGATTTGCAATGGTTTCTATAAAGTATGAATTGAAGATAGAAGCTATCTCTAATGGTGTTTTTTCTGGATATGGACAGGGGTTACTTTTAGTACCAGGGTTTAATAGTGAGAAAATTGAGGTCCAGAATTGTCTTGGGTTTTGCTTAAAATTATGCTGTAGTTTAATGTAGTGATCTCTTTTATCGTTAATGATTAGATGTTTTACTTTGTTGCAAAGCTGTCTATACAGTTGGAGTTCAGTGAGATTTGTAGTTCTTTGCCATTTTTCCAGGCTTTGTCTCGAGTGTGCACAGCCTGTCTGGTACTTTTGGAAAGTCAGATGGTGTGTTTTGATTTTACTCTTTTGCGATGGAGAGGGGCATGGCTGTCTAGGACTTTTAAGAACGCTGAATTAAAAAATTCAACTGCTTCATCTAGTGGGGGGTTTTAGTATATTCCAGTTAATAGATTTTAGATGGTTGGTAAACGTATGTGGGTTGAAATTGGTAAGGATACTCTGCATTATGTAATGATGTTGGCTGGGTAGTTGGGAGGTTTTACATATGGCATAGGCTGGTTGGCGGTCGCTGATATTGCAGGGAAGAGTACCTGTTTCAGAGAATTTGGGATCACAAACTAGGATCCAGTTTATGACTTAGCC
Organism: Protopterus annectens; assembly: GCF_019279795.1. Taxonomy (NCBI): domain Eukaryota; kingdom Metazoa; phylum Chordata; order Ceratodontiformes; family Protopteridae; genus Protopterus; species Protopterus annectens. Next base: position 1,213,078,275 of record NC_056726.1, read on the forward strand.
ACTAGTATTGTTTTTGGCTGGTCTAGTTATTTCTGTGATTAATTGGGTAATATAGAAGTTGATAATGGGGGGTATGAAACTGTCTGGTTGATTGAGCCAATTTATATTTACATATGGCAGTATGATTGTTTCATTGTTAATGTTAGCGGAGATCCAAGCTAATATTTCTTTGAGAAGAGGAGTATTGTTCCCTGGGGGTAGGTATAGTGTTGTTATACATATGATTTTGCAGTTATTAAGTTTAAAAAAAGCAATTAGTATTTCGGCATTTGAGAACTGAGGAATAGGGGATGAGTAGGGGATAACGGAAAGGCTATTTGGGAAGAACAGGGCAATGCCTCCTCCTTTTTTGTGGGGTCTGTCTGATCTCAGGCAGGAGTAACCAGGTGGAAGGAATTCGGAGTCCTTGATATATGGCTTCAGCCAAGTTGCAGTAATTGCAAGTATATCTGGTTTGCTATGGGATATCCAGACATGGAATTCTGGAATTTTGTTTCTAATACTTTGGAGGTTGATAGTGGTAAAGTTTAGTGATCTGTTGGAATGGGTAAGGTTAGAGGTAAATGGATTGGGTCCGGGGTTAGGGTGAATATCTACACATAAGGAGAGAAAGAGTTTATGGGTGGGGGGTGTTACTGTAGATCATTTTTGTTTCATGTAAGACTGATTCTTGATAGGTAGTAGGAAGGGGGTGTGGTGATTATCAGTGAAGATTTTAAGTTTTAAGAGTAAGAGTGGGTTGGGTTGAAAGAGGTTGGAGGATATGTTAGAATGGGAGGTTAATGTAGGGGAGTGTATGTCAGTTGGTGAGGTCCTGGGGGGTAGGTGAGGTGTATTGAGGGATGTTAGATTTGTGAGTATAATTAATAATACAGTGATTGTAAAGTGATATGGAGAGGGGTGAAGGAAAAACATTTTATTAACTTGGGTAAGTGGTTATATGGGTGTGGGGTATGAATGGATGTAGGGTTGTAAGGGGAAGAGGTATTTTCTAGTAAGAGGAGTGGGGTTAGATGGTAGGTGGAAGAGGTTGGGTTTAGGGGAGAGGAAGTGAGGTCAGAACATGTTGTTAAGGGACAGGAAGTGAGGTCAGAACACATTGTTAAGGGAGAGGAAGTGAGGTCAGATGAATTTTTTGGGGGTGGGGTTTCTGTGGGTAAACATTTATTTGATGAGGGGGTGAGTGGGAATGGGGGTAGGGTAGAGAAGTGGCGTGAGCCCGAGCGAAGCGAAGGGTGAACAGACCAGGCTGAGCCAGAGGAATAAGCATGCAAGCACAGACAAAACAATCAGGGAAGTACTATGGCTGGTAACAAATTGCTCACTGTAAATCTTCTAAGTTGAAGATTCAGGAGAGATGCACTAATTAAAAAGCAAGCCAATTGGAGGAAATATTAAGCAGGAGTGTGTGGGGTTAGAAAAGCTGGGGTAAAGGCCTTAGCAGCAGTCATACTGGATGATCAGGAGAGAGTCTGTATTTTATTTAAAAGTAGTAATAATCTTAGAAGTTATACAGCTTTATTTATTAAGGCAGGCTGTTGTAGACACATATTTCCTTTTCTGCCTTTTTTCAGCTCTTGGGACAACCGATTTAACTTTGCGTGGTACTATAGGGCAGAAAGACACCACAAGTGAAGGCTTTTACGTGGCCAACAGAGGTTAGAAATTAGGCTGAAAGAGCTAGGGAAGGAGAAAAAAGAAAGAGAGAATATATGATGGCAATGTCAATTAGAGAACTGGTTATAAGGTTAGGGTGTAGGAAACACAGAAAACAATATGAACTACTGCTATAGGACACAAACACTGAAGCTAAATTGATCAACAGCCTTAAAAAATCAATGCAGGTAATATCCAAAACATTACGCTATGCTATAAAGCAGCATCGGAACACATTACATGTTGAAGTAAGACAACACAAACAAATGAAGACTTGTACTGCATAGAAAGCTTACAATACAAGTGAGGCCCAATTACATTATACTCAGTTTAGTGCAGCATCATATGCGTAGCTCGATGATACTAGTGAGAACGCTATTATTCAATACTTTCTATTACACCTTGTTCCAAAACTATGAATTACAGCAGCGTTAGCTGAAAACCTTGTTAAGTGAGCAAAAACACTACTGTACAATGCACTAGAGTGCAATTTGTTCAAAAAAGTATGCTCGGCCAGTCGTATGTTTAAAACAGCACAAAAGAAGCAATAGGGATACTGGCCTGAGTTGGCTCAGATTCCTATGGATGCGTGTTTGGTTGAGCATGGTTAAATAAATGCACAACCAAACTTGGCTATTGTGAGTGTGTGTTAGCAGAGCAGTGATTAAATAGTACGGAAAACATGCCAAGTAGTTAGCTCAACACTCCTATGCAACTACATATACAGAAGAGCAGGAGAAATTGCAATGCTTTGAACAAAGAAGAGAAACAATTTCTTTCCTTATAACATAGAATGTCACCATAAAACAATTGCAGTCAAAACAGCAGTTACATCATTTAAATACATGCTACTATGAATCTCTAGCCATTATCTACATGTAATATACAGGATAAAACTTTACTATAGTATTTACACTCACCTGGAAGTTCCAACAGTACGACAGACTACAAAAAGGACTTTTAAAAATGGCACCAGCCCTTTTTGGAAGTTATGCTGGAGTGGGATGGGTTACTGAGGAGAAGGAGGAGGAGGAAGGGGCTGAGCCGGAGGAATAAGCATGCAAGCACAGAAAAAACAATCAGGGAAGTACTATGGCTGGTAACAAATTGCTCACTGTAAATCTTCTCAGTTGAAGATTTAGGAGAGATACACTAATTAAAAAGCAAGCCAGTTGGAGGGAATATTAAGCAGGAGTGTGTGGGGTTAGAAAAGCTGGGGTAAAGGCCTTAGCAGCAGTCGTACTGGATGATCAGGAGAGAGTCCGTATTTTATTTAAAAGTAGTAGTAACCTTAGAAGTTATACAGCTTTATTTATTAAGGCGGGCTGTTGTAGATACATACTTCCTTTTCTGCCTTTTTTAGCTCTTGGGACAGCCGAGATTTAACTTTGTGTGGTACTATAGCGCAGAAATACTCCACCACGAGTGAAGGCTTTTACGTGGGCAACAGAGGTTAGAAATTAGGCTGAAAGAGTGAGGGATATTGAAAAAAAAAGAGAGGGAATACATGATAGCAGTGTCAATTGGAGAACTGGTTATAAGGTTAGGGTGCAGGAAACATAGAAAATAACATGAACTACTGCTGTAGGACACAAACACTGAAGCTAAATTTATCAAAAGCCTTAAAAATCAATGCAGGTAATATCCAAAACATTACGCTATGCTATAAAGCAGCAACGAAACACACTACATGTTGAAGTAAGACAAAAAAAACAAATGAAGAATTTTACTGCATAGCAACCTTACAATACAAGCAAGTGAGGTCCAATTACATTAAACTCAGTTTAGTGCAGCATCATATGCGTATCTCGCTGATACAAGCGAAAACACTATTATTCAATACTTTTTATTAAAGTTTGTTCCAAAACTATGAATTACAGCAGCGTTAGCTGAAAACCCTCTTTAAGCAAGCAAAAACGTTACTGTACAATGCAAAAATGTATGCTCGGCAGGTCGTATATTTAAAACAGCACAAAAGTAGCAATAGGGAAACTGGCCTGTGTTGGCTCAGATTGCTATGGATGCATGCATGTTTGGTCGAGCAGGGATAAATGCACAACCAGACTTGGCAATTGTGAGTGCGTGTTAGCGGAGCTGTGATAAAATAGTACGGAAAACATGCCAAGTAGTTATCTCAACACTCCTATGCAACAACGTATACAGAATAGCAGTCATTACGGAGAAATTGCAATGCTTTGACCAAAAAAGAAAAACTTTTCTTTCCTTATGACATAGAATGTCACCATACAGGCAGATCATGCCTCCTGAACCTGATCGACTTCTTTGAAGCAGTCACCAAAGCTGTAGACGAAGGTAAGGAGGTTCGCACTGCCTATCTTGACCTCGCCAAGGCTTTCAACACCAATCCCCATTCTGGAATTATAGATAAAGCCACTAAACTAGGTATAATTCCTTATGTCACAAGATGAGTTGCCAACTGGCTCACTGACAGAACCCACACTGTAAAAGTTGCAGACTTGAAATCTGACTTCAAACCAGTGACAAGTGGAGTACCACATGGTTCAGTCCTGGGACCTCTCCTGTTTGGCATCTACTTCTCTGAAGTACAGGCTAACACAGAAGGCCTTTGGCTAATGAAGTTCACAGATGACTGCAAACTAGGAGCCATAGTCGAGTCCCCAAATGATGTGGACATCCTACAAAAGGGCCTCAATCTCAGTCCTACAAAAGGGCCTCACTCTCAGTCCTCAATCTCTCATTGGGTCTGCCTGCAGCCGAAGCAGTCCGGCCTCAAGCTCAATGCCAAACAGTGCATTGTCATCCCTTTTGGTAAAAACTCTGTATCCATGAACTACCACATAGGCTGCAGTCTACTTAATGCCGAATGTGTGATAAGAGACCTTGGGATCCAGGAGGACAGTAGCCTCTCCTTTGATAATCACATCACCACAGTAGTCAGGAAATCCTTCTACGTGGCACATCTCATCAAAAATGGTTTCTCATCCAGGAAAAAAGAGGTCATTGTTCCCCTCTACTCGTCACTCATTAGACCCATTATAGAGTACAATGCCCCTTTTGGAATGTACCTCACAAGACATCTACAGCAGCTGGAAAGGCCACAGAAGTACCTCACATAGAGGATTACTGGCCTCAAACAGATGCCCTACACTGACCATCTCAAAAAACTACAGCTTTACTCCATAGCATATCGCCTACTCCGAGGTGATCTCTGCCTAACATATAAAGCTATGTCAAACCCAGAGCTGTTGGACATGCTGCACCTAAAGAAATTCCAATACCTCCGAGCTACATGCTCTAGGGACCTAAACCTTGTCACCACAATAAACAGGACATGCTGGAGGGATAGATTCCTGCCTCAGAGACTTCCCATACTCTGGAACAAGCTACCCATCTATGTCAAGCAAAGTTTCTCAATAACACTCTTCAAGAAAAATCTTGAGTGGATGGGAAATAGGAAATACACCCCGGGGATCACTTCTGTGGCTCTGCTCAACAGGAGCACAGGAAAATAACTCTCTTGGGTGGCATAAGCCAGGGAACCTTGTTGGCTAGGCTTACTTAGGCCCTTGGGCCAATAGCCTAGTACCTACCTATGAACCTATAAAACAATTACAGTCAAAACAGCAGTTACATAATTTAAGTACACGTTACTATGAATCACTAGCCATTATCTGCATGTAATATACAGGATAAAACATTACTATAGCACTTACACTGACCAAGGAACGTCACCAGTATGACGGACTGCTAAAAGAACTTTTAAAAATGGCGCCAGCCCTTTTTGGAAGTTATGCTGGAGTGGGATGGGTTACTGAGGAGAAGGAGGAGGAGGAAGGGGCTGAGCCGGAGGAACAAGCATGCAAGCACAGAAAAAACAATCAGGGAAGTACTATGGCTGGTAACAAATTGCTCACTGTAAATCTTCTCAGTTGAAGATTCAGGAGAAATACACTAATTAAAAAGCAAGCCAGTTGGAGGGAATATTAAGCAGAAGTGTGTGGGGTTAGAAAAGCTGGGATAAAGGCCTTAGCAGCAGTCATACTGGACAATCAGGAGAGAGTCTGTATTTTATTTAAAAGTAGTAATAATCTTAAAAGTTATACAGCTTTATTTATTAAGGCAGGCTGTTGTAGATACATACTTCCTTTTCTGCCTTTTTCAGCTCTTGGGACAGCCGCAATTTAACTTGTGTGGTACTATAGGGCAGAAATACACCACCACGAGTGAAGGCTTTTACGTGGGCAACAGAGGTTAGAAATTAGGCTGAAAGAGAAAAAAAAAAGAGAGAGAGAATACATGATGTCAGTTGGAGAACTGGTTATAAGGTTAGGGTGTAAAACCATAGAAAACAACATGAACTACTGCTGTAGGACACAAACACTGAAGATAAATTGATCAACAGCCTTAAAAAGTAATGCAGGTAATATCCAAAACATTACGCTATGCTATAAAGCAGCATCGGAACACATTACATGTTGAAGTAAGACAACACAAACAAATGAAGAATTGTATTGCGTAGCAAGCTTACAATACAAACAAGTGAGGTCCAATTATATTGAACTCAATTTATTGCAGCATCATATGCGTAGCTCGCTGATACGAATGAGAACGCTATTATTCAATACTTTTTATTACACTTTGTTCCAAAACTATGAATTATAGCAATGTTAGCTGAAAACCTTGTTAAGTGAGCAAAAACACTACTGTACAATGCACTACAGTGCAATTTGTTCAAAAAAGTATGCTCCGCAGGTCGTATGTTTAAAACAGCACAAAAGTAGCAATAGGGAAATTGGCCTGAGTTGGCTCAGCTTGCTATGGATGCATGTTTGGTCAAGCACGGATAAATGCACAACCAGACTTGGCAATTGTGAGTGCGTGTTAGCAGAGCAGTGATTAAATAACACGGAAAACATGCCAAGTAGTTATCTCAATACTCCTATGCAGCTACATATACAGAAGAGCAGTCATTAGGGAGAAATTGCAATGCTTTGACCAAAGTAACCCCGGGAATCATCTCTGTGTCACTGCTGGACAGAGGCGCAACAAACTAATGGGCACAGTATTTTTTCATATAAGGGGTGGCGTAAGCCACAAAACTTTGGGCTAGGCTTATAAATGCCTTAGGGCAGATAGCCTAGTATAAACCTATGAACCTATGAACCTATAAGAGAAATGTTTCTTTCCTTATGACATAGAATACAAGGCTAAAACTCTTACCACACTTTTCGGCCACAAAACCAGGACCGAAACACTAAAGGTGGAGGAGTGTCCATATTCACCAAGGATATTCACGCCACTATGCTAGTTGCCCAATACAATGCATCTGAAATTCTCCAGTTGCAACTAACACTAGGTAAGACTGCAATCCAAATTGTAGCTTGCTACAGATCCCCCACCATACACCAAGATTCTCACTACACCTTTCTAAACATACTGGAAAATATTAAGATAGAACCAAACACCCTAATACTGGGTGATTTTAACTACCATGCCATTATCTGGGAAAACTACTCATGTACCAACACCTTTGCCCAATGGTTCTTGGAATTCATAAATTCCAATGCCCTGGATCAACTAATCCATAGTCCCACCAGGGGATCCAATATCCTAGACCTGGTCATTACCAACATGGGAAATCAATGCTCCACACCTATGGTCACCCCCTCGTTAGTCAGGTCTGACCATAAGCTAATCACCCTTAATATCCAAATCCCACCCCCACCCTCCAGTAAGGAAACCTCCATAAAAAACTTCTCCAAAGCCAACTCCATGCTACTCAAGTCAGAAGTGACAAACTTCATGACACCCATGCAGACGGGAACTGAAAGTTCAACTGCTGAATCCTAAACTAAGGCACTGTACAAGCACATCCACTCATGCATGAATCGTGCCATCCAAAATAGAACCAACATGCTCTCATCCAAAAAAAGGAAGCCAGTCTGGTGGTCCCGTGCCATAAACAAACGTTACAACAAAAGGAAGAAACTGTTGTAGAAAAGAGGAAAATCCCAGGATGCAAAAAACTCCCTTACCAGCCTCAGTAAAAAACTGAGATCCCTCATAAAATCCTCCAAAGCTAGTTAGAAAAATAAAATTGCCAAAGATTCCAAAGACAACAACAAAGCATTCTATAACTATGTCAAGAATCTAAATGGCAATGCTCATATCTGCTCTGAGCTAAAACAGAATGGCATTAAATATACTGATCCCAAGGATATTGCCAGTATCCTGGCAGATTGATTCAGTGCTAACTTCACCCCCCTCTAACTCCCTAAATGGCCCATCTCAATACCGGAAGATTGCCAAATTCCAGTAATAACGGCCACACAGGTAAAAAACGCACTCTCCAAAGCTAAGAATACAGCATCCATGAGAGCAGATGACATCCCGGGCTGTGTACTACATGAACTACAATATGAACTGGCACCTCACCTAAGTGTCATGTTTAATCATAGCCTCACCTCAGGTTTCGTGCCCACTGAGTGGCACAGAGCTACAGTTATCCCACTCCACAAGTGGGAATCCCGGAAACTACCATCCCATCAGTCTGAGACTTATCTGCAAGGCCATGGAACGTATTATCATGGAACTTATAAACAAAGACATTAGCAACCTTCAAACACTGGACCCCACCCAGTTTACGTTAGTGAAGGGCCGATGTTGTCTCCTGAACGTGATTGACTTTTTTGAATCAGTCTCCAGAGCCATGGACAAGGGTAATGTGGTCCACACAGCCTATCCAGACTTTGCCAAGGCCTTTGACACCATCCCCCACTCTGGAATCATAAATAAACTTACTAAACTGGGCATTAATCCCTACATCACCCAATGGGTTGCTAACTGGCTTACTGATAGAACCCACACTGTAAATGTAGCCGACTCCAAATCCAACTCCAGACAAGTGACAAATGGAGTACCTCAGGGTTCAGTCCTGGGGCCGCTCTTGTTTGGCATCTACTTCTCTGAAGTACAGGCCAACACTAAGGGACTCTGGCTAACAAAGTTCGCAGATGACTGCAAACTGGGAGCCATTATTGAATCCCCAAATGATGTGGCTACACTACAAAAGGGCCTTACAGAAACAGATGCTTGGTGCCAGAGCCATGGGCTCAAGCTCAATGCCAAGAAATGTATAGTTATCCCTTTGGGAAAAACATGTACCCATGAATTACCATATAGGTGGCAGTACACTAAACACCGAAAGTGTGATAACAGACTTAGGGACACAGGTGGACAGTGGTCTCACCTTCGATAACCACATCGCTACAACAGTCAGGAAATCCTTCTATGTGGCACACCTCATCACTAAGGGCTTTTCATCCAGAAAAAAGCAGGTCATTGTCCCACTGTACTCATTTCTCATTAGACCCATTATAGAATACAACGCCCCATTTGGTATGTACCTCTCAAGACATCTGCAACAACTGGAAAGGCCGCAGAAATACCTCACTAAAAGAATCACAGGCCTAAAGCAGATGCCCTATGCTGAACACCTTAAAAAACTCCAGCTATACTCTGTCGCATATCGTCTACTCAGAGGCGATCTCTGCTTAACATACAAGGCCACGTCAAACCCAGAGCTGTTGGACATGCTACACTTAAAGAAATCCCAATCCCTCAGAGCCACACACTCCAGGGATCTAAACCTTGTCATCACAATAAACAAAACATGCTGGAGGGATAGGTTCCTGACCCAGACACTCCCCCGACTCTGGAATAGATTGCCCATACATGTCAAGCAGAGTGCCTCTTTGGCCCTCTTCAAAAGGAACATTGACAATTGGATGGGAGAAAGGAAATTCACCCCGGGGATCATGTCAGTCACCCTGCTAGACAGGGGTCCAGGGAAGTAAATAGTGTGTGAAGAAACAGCCAGGGAATTGTTATGGCTAGGCTTGTATAGGCCCTAGGACTGATAGCCTAGTACCAACCTATGAACCTATGAAGGTCACCATAAAACAATTACAGTCAAAACAGCAGTTACATCATTCAAGTATATGCTACTATGAATCTCTAGCCATTATCTACATGTAATATACATGATAAACGTTACTATAGCACTTACACTGACCAAGGAACGTCACCAGTATGACGGACTGCTAAAAGAACTTTTAAAAATGGCGCCAGCCCTTTTTGAAAGTTATGCTGGAGTGGGATGGGTTACTGAGGAGAAGGAGGAGGAGGAAGGGGCTGAGCCGGAGGAACAAGCATGCAAGCACAGAAAAAACAATCAGGGAAGTACTATGGCTGGTAACAAATTGCTCACTGTAAATCTTCTCAGTTGAAGATTCAGGAGAAATACACTAATTAAAAAGCAAGCCAGTTGGAGGGAATATTAAGCAGAAGTGTGTGGGGTTAGAAAAGCTGGGGTAAAGGCCTTAGCAGCAGTCATACTGGACAATCAGGAGAGAGTCCGTATTTTATTTAAAAGTAGTAATAATCTTAAAAGTTATACAGCTTTATTTATTAAGGTGGGCTGTTGTAGATACCTACTTAATTTTCTGCCTTTTTCAGCTCTTCTGACAGCCACGATTTAACATTGCCTGGTACTATAGGGCAGGAATACACCACCACGAGTGAAGGCTTTTACGCAGGCAACAGAGGTTAGAAATTAGACTGAAAGAGAAAAAGAGAGAGAGAGAGAGAGAGAGAATACATGATGGCAATGTCAATTGGAGAACTGGTTATAAGGTTAGGGTGTAGAAAATGCAAAAAAATAACATGAACTACTGCTGTAGGACACAAACATAGGTTCATAGGTAGGCACTAGGCTATCGGCCATGGGGCCTATACAAGCCCAGCCAAAAAGGTACCCTGGCTTTTGCCACCCAAGAAAATTATTTTCCTGTGCCACTGTCGAGCAGAGCCACAGTGGTGATCCCCCGGGTGAATTTCCTATTTCCCATCCAATCATCAAGATTTTTCTTGACGAGTGCTAATGAGGAGCTTTGTTTGATATAGATAGGTAGTTTATTCCAGAGTATGGGAAGTCTCTGGGACAGGAATCTATCCCTCTGGCATGTTCTGTTTATTGTGGTGACAAGGTTTAGGTCCCTAGAGCGTGTAGCTCAGAGGGATTGGGATTTCTTTAAGTGGAGCATGTCCAACAGCTCTGGGTTTGACATAGCTTTGTATGTTCGGCAGAGATCACCTCTGAGTAGGCTTGCACGGAGTAAAGCTGGAGTTTTTTTAGACGGTCTGCGTAGGGCATCTGTTTGAGGCCAGTAATCCTCTTTGTGAGATATTTCTGCGGCCTTTCCAGTTGTTGTAAATGTCTTGTGAGGTACATACCAAAAGAGGCGTTGTACTCTATAATGGGTCTAATGAGTGATGAGTAGAGGCGAACATTGACCTGAAGCTAAATTGATCAACAGACTTAAAAAGCAATGCAGGTAATATCCAAAACATTACGCTATGCCATAAAGCTGCATCGGAACACATTTCATGTTGAAGTAAGACAGCACAAACAAATGAAGAATTGTACTGCGTAACAAGCTTACAATACAAAAAAGTGAGGTCCAATTACATTAAACTCAATTTAGTGCAATATCATATGTGTATCTTGTTGATACGAATGAGAACGCTATTATTCAATACTTTTTATTACAGTTCATTCAAAAACTATGAATTACAGCAGCGTTAGCTGAAAACGCCATTAAGCAAGCAAAAACGCTAACTTTGCGTGGTACTATAGGGCAGAAATACACCACCATGAGTGAAGGCTTTTACATGAGCAACAGAGGTTAGAAATTAGGCTGAAAGAGTTCCTTCTCTGCCTATTTCAGCTCTTGGGACAGTTGTGATTTAACTTTGCATGGTACTATAGGGCAGAAATACACCACCACTAGTGAAGGCTTTTCCTTTTGCAACAGAGAAGGATATACAGGGAGGACCATTACATGATGTTCATTATCTGATCACTGCTGCAGTTAGCCTTAGCTATATGGGTTATATCCTGCATAGGATGTAGCAGCTGGCCAGCATCCAATGTTTAAGGTCACCTTACCTCTGCCAGGGCCATTGAGAGCTCAAGTAGTGTTGGAGAAAATCAATGGTCTGGGTATCAGTCCATTCAGAGCTTTCCAACCACCAAAGAAAGTTCCTCTTACAGGCTTTCAAGGATCAATGGTCAGATACCATTTTTCTATTGCTAGGCAGATAAGTTCCCTTTAGGGAAAAAAAACTTTCACATCTCATGTTATGACTAAAAGAGTACTGTTTGTCTAAAACTATTTGTCTTATGCTAGGTATTGAGCTGTCATGTGACTTTTTTGTCAATGGGAAGACTGTAATTCTTATTTTACTTTTAGTGTAAACTTTGTTATTCTTCATAGTCATCATTCATTCATCACAGCTGCAATAGCCTAAGCCATATAGGTTATATCCTGCATAGGATATAACAGCCAGCCAGTTTCCAAAAGTTCAGGACACCTGCCATGCGCCCAAACCATAAGTCAACTTCAGCTGAGCTGACTAAAAAGGCAAGCTTGTGCACCAAGCCTATCAGAGCTTTCCTGCAGCCCAGCAGAGCACTCCACTATGGGCTTGTGTGGATCATCAGGCAGCTAATGATCCACATTACTTTTAGGTTCATAGGTTCATAAGTGTGTACTAGGCTAATGGCCCTGGAGTCTTTACAAGCCTAGCCCATGAATGTGCCTTGGCATCGTGCTGCCCGAAGTTAGTTCCAGTGCCTCTATCAAGTAGAGCCATGGGGACTGATCCCTGGGGTGAACTTTCTATTACCCATCCACTCAACAAGATTTCTCTTGAAGAGGGTCAACAAGGTACTCTGCTTGACGTGTATGCGAAGTCTATTCCAGAGCATGGGCAGTCTCTGGGTGTGGAATCTGTCCCTCCAGCATGTTCTGTTGATTGTGGTAATGAGGTTGAGGTCTCTGGAGCATGTGGTTCAGAGGGATTGGGATTTCTTTAGATGTAGCATTTCTAACAGAGCTGGGTCAGACATGGCTTTGTAAGTCAAGCAGAGATTGCCTCTTAGTAGACGATATGAGACAGAGAATAGCTGGTGTCTTTTGAGCCTGTCCATGTAGGACATGTGTTTAAGGCCTAGGATCCTCTTCGTGAGGTACTTCTGTGGCCTCTCCAGCTGTTGCATGTGTCTAGTGAGGTACATGCCCCAAATGAGGAGTTATATTCTATGATTGGTCTAATGAGGGAAGAGTAGAGCGAGACAATGACCTCTTTCTTCCTGGATGAAAAACACTTGGTAATGAGATGTGCCACACAGAAGGACTTTCTGACCACAGTGGCAATGTGGTGGTTGAAAGAGAGGTTGCTGTCAAGCTGCGTCCCCAGAGCTCTTATAACGCCTTCAGTGTTCAGTGGGCTCCGATCGATGTGGTAATTAGTGGGAACTGAGTTTTTACCAAAGGGGATGACGACGCATTGTTTGGCGTTAAGCTTAAGGCCATGGTTTTGACACCAGTCATTGGTCTCAGTGAGGCCTTTCTGTAGGATGTCTGCATCACATGGGGAGTTAATAATGGCTCCCAGCTTGCAGTCATCTGCGAACTTGGTCAGCCAGAGTCCCTTTGTGTTGGCCTGGACCTGTGAGAAGTAGATGCTGAACAGGAGAGGACCCAGGACCGATCCCTGTGGGACTCTAATCGTAACTGGTCGGCAGTCTGACTTGGAATTCGCTACTGTCACACTGTATGTTCTATCTGTGAGCCAGTTTGCAACCCACCTAGTGATATAGGGGTTGATGCCTAGTTTGTTGAGTTTATCAGTAATTCCTGAGTGAGGAATGGTATCAAAAGCCTTGGCCAGATCGAGGTAGGCTGTATGCACTGCCTTACCTTCATCCACAGCCCTGGTGGCTGACTCAAAGAAGTCAACCAGGTCTAGCAGGCATGATCTCCCTTTCACAAAACCAAACTGCATGTGGTCCAGAGTTTGGAGATTTCCTATATCTTTGTTAATCAGGTCCGTGATGATATGCTCCATAGCTTTACATATCAGACTCGTCAGGCAAATGGGGCGATAATTCCTAGGGTTTGTAGTCGCTCCCCCTTTATGGAGAGGGATGACTGTAGCAGTGCGCCATTTGGTAGGGACAAAGCCTGAGGTGAGGCTGTGGCTGAACAGGGCACACAGATGTGCTGCAAGTTCACTTTGTAGTTCATGTAGAACACAGCCAGGGATATTATTGGGTCCCATGGAAGCTGTATTCTTGGCCTTGGACAATGCAGCTTTAACCTGTGCTGCAGTAATGCTGGGTGCTGGCAGTCTTCCAGTATTGTGATTGGTCCTTTAGGAGGGGTGAGAGGGGTAAAGATGGCACTGAATCTGTCAGCCAGTATGTTGGCAATATCTGTTGGCTTAGTATAGGAGGTACCATTGTGCAGTAACTCAGAGAAAATCTGGGTATTGCCATGGAGGTTCTTGATATAACTACAGAAGGCTTTGTGATTGTTTTTAGTGTCTGCCGCAATTCTTCCTTCATAGCTGGCTTTAGAGGATTTGATGAGGAATCTCAACTTTTTGTTGAGGTGAATAAGGGAGTTTTTCCAGTCCTGGGACTTCACCTTTTCTGCAACAGTTTCTTCCTTCTGTTGTAGAGTTTATTAATGGCTGGGGACCACCAGATTGGCTTCCTCTTTTTTGGAGGAAAGCGTTTTGGTTCTGTTGGGTATGGCTTGTTCCATGCATTTATGTACATGTTCGTACAGTGCATTGGTGTATGATTCGGCAGTCATGTAGCTATTTTCCATTGGCATGGGTACAGTGAAGTTAGCCACCTCTGTTTTTAGGAGTCCAAAATCAGCTTTAGAGAAGTTTTTCAATGTGGTTACCTTTGCGGGGAGTGTGGGTGAGATGTGGATTTCCATGGTGATTAGTTTATGGTCGGATCTGAGCAGGGAGGGATTGACTATTGGTGTAGAGCAACGGTCGCCCATGTTATTAATAACCAGGTCAAGGATGTTGCTTCCTCTAGTGGGGGTCAGAATGAGCTAGTCCAGGGCATTGGAACTGATGAATTCCAGGAACCGTTGGGCCAGTGTATTGGTGCTTGAGTAGTTTTCCCAGTTGATGGAGGGGAAGTTAAAGTCTCCTAGTATGAGAGTATTGGGTTGGACCTTGATAGATTCCAGGGTGCTTAGGAACATGGAGTGAGAGTCAAGGGACATGGTTGGGGACCTACAGCAGGCTATGACCTGTATCGCCATCTTACCCAATGTTAGATGTACCTGAAGTATCTCAGATGCATTATGCTGGGATACTAGTCTGGAGGTGTACATATCCTTTATGGATATGGAGACACCACCACCTTTGGAGCTTCTTTCCATGTTTCGGGGCCAAAAGGTGTGGAATGAGTTATAGCCTGGTAGCTCAGGATTGCTTTCTGCCACTTTAAACCGGGTCTCTGTTGCAGCACAAATGTCGATGTTCTCCATTTTGAGGAGTGCTTCGAGCGAGTGCATCTTGAGATTTAGATTTCTAGCATTGAGCAGCATGACCCGCAGACTACATTTATTTATAGCTGTTATGGTGGTAATTTGGTCTTTGAAACACCACCTAAAAAGGCACTGTAGGGGTGGCAAGAATCTTAGCCAGTACCTGGAAATCCAGGGGTGACAGATGCAGGTCATCTTTGGCAAAGCATCGAGGTCTGTCAGTCATGTCATCCCAAGCAGACAGATACTGTATCCCCTTAGAATGACAACAGAAACTTAGCCAATTGTTGAAGTCAATCATTTTTTGTTTGTACTGCGATCATTCTGGGTGACGGTAGGATACTGCTCAGGGCTAGTGTCATACCTGCCTAGGCCACATAATCTAAGAGCTCCACCACGTCTCTTTTCATGTAGTCCAGGGAGGTGCATCTCAGGTCATTCACACCGGGTCTATATCATATGATCGAATTGCACAAATTGCATATGCTAATAATATCGAACGTACCGGACCTCGAAGTGCTTTTTTTGATATCGCGGTACAGTGAAGAATGGGATATTTGCACTTCCCTCACTGTTGTGCAATCTCAGAGTTGGAATGTATATTTAGCGGGGGGTGGGGGAGAGCAGCCCCCCACAATAGAAAGTTCAAAGTCCGGTACGTTCGATATTATGAGCATTCGCAATTTGTGCGATTCACTCATATGATATAGGCGCCATTCACACCCACATGGACAATGACAGAGTTATACTTGTACTTGTTGTGGAGTGACTTGAGTGTGTGTGTTATGTATCGGATTCTGGCACTGTTACCTTCACCTTATTCAGCCTAGTGAGTGGGACATCTGAGTGCCTCACTATTGAGTCACCAATTTTTAGTGTATTGAGCAAGGTGTTTAGCCTTGGGGATTTAGGTTGAGGGGCACACTGTGGAGGTGAGCTACATGTCCTGTGGTTTGTGCTGTGTTGTAGTGGTCGAGTGTGTTTCTGTCTTGGACAGAAACTAACTTTCTGTGACAAACAATGATTTTTAAGCTAGGAAAAAGTATTTTCCTTGACTGCCTCCTAACTTTTATGTACTTTTAAACTGGAGCACACTTTTTTTTCTACTTTTGTAATAAAAAGTTTATAAATGTTGTTTAAAACTACTTTTTTCTGTAGACCAACTGTGCTTATTTTACTCTTGGGGGCGGGGGTTAGTCTTTAAGATGCTTTTTACTGTATTTTTTTTAATTTGTGTGGAAAAATTACTTTAATTAATACTTTCCTGTTTTATCAACTATTGCAGCTAAGCCTCCCCCAACCATTTTTGGCTTGCTTGATCCTGTATTAAACGACTGGTTTCTTGGTCAACCTTATTCAAGCTACAAAAAAAAAAAAAGATAATTAAGCAGCTTTTCCCATCACAGCAAGCTGGTAATTTGCCACAGCCACAAGTGGGTGAGTCTGCTGTGGCTAAACCTGTTTCCCCACACAACTCATTTTTTTCCTTTGGATCACTCTGGCATTGTCCATACAGCCACCATGGACCTGGGCTTAGTTGCATCCTTTGCAGCTGTAATCCCAGACCTGACCCAGCAGTTATAGCTTCAGTTAATCCAGCTGCTACCAAGTATTTTGTTAATTCTAATTCATATCCTTCTGATAAGGATGGTAAAGATATCAATAGATTTTTTTTGGGGGGGGGGTGTATGCTTCTGCAACTTTGACTTTTAGAATTCTGAACTGTCAGGCACAGATGTTTAAAGTTTGTATCTACTAATTGTGAAAGTATGAGGAATACTTTGGCTGCAGTTTCCTACTGTGAGGAAAATCTGTTTTCTGTAATTTAGTTTCTTCTATTTCTCAGGTCGCTATTCATTGTTTGATGTGTGTTTATGATTCTGTAGATGCTATTTTCAAGGTTATTGCCACTGGTGTTGTTTTGAGGAGGTTTGCTTGGCTGCATTGGAACCTCCCAGAAAGTGTCAGACATGAAAGATTTAAATTCTCCTTTCAAAAGACTGAGGTATAGTTTTTAGACCCTCTGCTGCAGAGGTTATCAAAAGGTGTGATGAGATCAGAAAGCTGATTCAAGGAATCTCACTGATTTTTCCGCCCTCCTTTTCTAAATTCTACAAGGGACTTTATGCTCCCTCATCCAGTTTTGGCAAAAAGCAAAATAAACAGTCATAGCAGAATGGTGATAACCAAATATTTAAAAAGCAATGGCAGGGAGGTTCCAAAAAGAAAGCAGGAACCCCTGAGGACAAAGGAGAGTCAAACAAGGCAGAAAGACTATATAAGGGACCTTGATCCCCCTCCTGCCCCAGCAGTCCCTTACTTATTCCCAAAAGTCTGAATCTCCATTTCTCTCTTTGGCAAGATATTGTTTCAGGATCTTGGATGTGATCCATTGAGGATACAGATGGCAGTGGGAGGAAATCCCTCCTTTCTAGAGGATTCCACCTCATCCACAAGACCAAACCCTTTTCTTTCCGACTGTTCTATATCAAATTGTGACTCAGGGGGTAATAAAACCTTTTCTTCATTGCCAGCTGGGAAATTATTTTATTCAAAGTTTTTGGTGCCAAAGAAGGAAAATTCCTAGAAATCACTTCTGGATTTTCCTTCCTCAGTCAGTTTGTGATAGTGTTCAAGTTAAAAATTCTTGTACTTCATGGCTTATTACCCTTTCTTCCTCCATTGAGTTTTATTTCAACTTTAGATTTAGAAGGTATATCTTCATATTCCCACTTATCTGGAATTTGTGGTGTTTCTTAAGGGTCTCTTTATCTGGATCTCATTATCAGTTCTCTGCCTCACCCTTATGGCTATCTGCTGCTCCAGGGAAATTCACAAAGTGTCTGGCTTCTGTTATAGCCCATTACAGGATGCAGGGGATCTCTGCCTCACCCGTATGGCTATCTGCTGCTCTAGGGAAATTCACAAAGTGTCTGGCTTCTGTTATAGCCCATTCCAGGATGCAGGTTATCTCTGCCTCACCCTTATGGCTATCTGCTGCTCCAGGGAAGTTCACAAGTGTCTGGCTTCTGTTATAGCCCATTCCAGGATGCAGGGTATCTCTGCCTCAAACTTATGGCTATCTGCTGCTCCAGGGAAGTTCACAAAGTGTCTGGCTTCTGTTATAGCCCATTTCAGGATGCAGGGTATCTCTGCCTCACCCTTATGGCTATCTGCTGCTCCAGGGAAGTTCACAAAGTGTCTGGCTTCTGTTATAGCCCATTCCAGGATGCAGTGCATCTCTGCCTCATCCTTATGGCTATCTGCTGTTCCAGGGAAGTTCACAAAGTGTCTGGCTTCTGTTATAGCACATTCCAGGATGCAGGGTATCTCTGCCTCATCCTTATGGCTATCTGCTGCTCCAGGGAAGTTCACAAAGTGTCTGGCTTCTGTTATAGCCCATTCCAGGATACAGGGTATCTCTGCCTCATCCTTATGGATGTCTGCTGCTCCAGGGAAGTTCACAAAGTCTCTGGCTTCTGTTATAGCCCATTCCAGGATGCAGGGTATCTCTGCCTCACCCTTATGGCTATCTGCTGCTCCAGGGAAGTTCACAAAGTGTCTGGCTTCTGTTATAGCCCATTCCAGGATGCATAATATCTCTGCCTCACCCTTATGGCTATCTGCTGCTCCAGGGAAGTTCACAAAGTGTCTGGCTTCTGTTATAGCCCATTCCAGGATGCAGTGCATCTCTGCCTCATCCTTATGGCTATCTGCTGCTCCAGGGAAGTTCACAAAGTGTCTGGCTTCTGTTATAGCCCATTCCAGGATGCAGGGTATCTCTGCCTCATCCTTATGGCTATCTGCTGCTCCAGGGAAGTTCACAAAGTGTCTGGCTTCTGTTATAGCCCATTCCAGGATGCAAGGTATCTCTGCCTCACCCTTATGGCTACCTGCTGCTCCAGGGAAGTTCACAAAGTGTCTGGCTTCTGTTATAGCCCATTCCAGGATGCAGGGTATCTCTGCCTCATCCTTATGGTTATCTGCTGCTCCAGGGAAGTTCACAAAGTGTCTGGCTTCTGTTATAGCCCATTCCAGGATGCAAGGTATCTCTGCCTCACCCTTATGGTGATCTGCTGCTCCAGGGAAGTTCACAAAGTGTCTGGCTTCTGTTATAGCCCATTCCAGGATGCAAGGTATCTCTGCCTCACCCTTATGGCTACCTGCTGCTCCAGGGAAGTTCACAAAGTGTCTGCCTTCTGTTATAGACCATTCCAGGATGCAGGGTATCTACATTTTCCTATATTTACATGACTTGCTTATGCTTGCAAAGTGTTTTTCAAAGTGTCAAGAATCTCTCACCTAGGTAAGAGATCTCGTATACTGGCTGGGATTCCAAGAGAACATTTAAAAGCTTTTTTTTACTCCATCACACATGGTTGTGTTTCTAGAGTGCCTGCTAGACATCTCAGTACCAACAGCTCTTCTTCCACAGGAAAAATAAAAGATCTATATTTAGATCTATTCCAGAGTTTTTCCGTTCAGAATTCTGTCAGTTTGAAGCACTACCTCAGGATTAGGGTGTCATGGCTTCCATGATCCTCATGATTCTTCATGCAAGACTCCACATGAGAAAGCTACAGTAACATCTGAAATCTCTTTGGTCCCAGCATCAATAACAATTGTCTTTTCAAATCCTAGTTTTGGGATTTGTGAAAAGGGAGATCACTTGGTCCTAGTTTCCCATTCCCCCCTCCTGCTTCAAAGCAATAGTCACAACAGACACTTCAGACTTTGCTTGGGAAGCATTGACAATTGGAATAAATGTGCAAGGTCAAGAAAGAACAACCAAAGCACATACATATAAAGCCAACTAGTTCTTATAAAGCTCTCAGCTCTCTGAATCATCTGTGATCCCAGGACCTCTTCAAGTAGTCACAGACAATCACAGAGTGATATGGAACATGAACATTCAAGGAGGAACCAGATCTTACCCCCTATACTGACTAGCCATGTTAGCAAAAGATATAGCTTTACCGCACAATCTTACTCTACAGGCATCTTACATTCCATGAGAGCAAAACTGTTGACAGACAAGTTGAGCAGGATGAAGGCAAACCCTGATGAATGGAAACTGAACTGGGGGTTTTCCAGAATTTGATCTACCTGTGGAGAATTCCACATTTAGGACTTTTTACCTTCTCTCTAAACAATCAACTGGAAAAATTCTGTTCTATGACTATAAGCAAGAAGACCTGGAGAACAGATGTCTTTTCCTTTCATTAGGCAGGAATATTCTAGCACACTTTTCCACCCTTCCACTGACTGCCAGGGCACTTTTTTTTCTCAAATTTTTTTTTTTATTTTTCAAATATATTTGAATGAATTCCATGGAATTTATACATAACATCTTAAATAACTATGTACATGATTTATATTAGCCTGCCACTATAACAGATCTTAATGTATACAGTTACTTTATAAGTATGTCCAATCCATTATCAGAGTGTCTGATCAATTATTGTATAGTGTCAATCAACGATAAGACTTTTCCCCAAGGGTTCTTGATAAATGGCTTTGGATAAATTCTTAGTTCTTTAATTTTAATTTCCAATAATGCTGTGGTCTTCAGTAGGCTGTAGAAGTCTTCCAAATTTGGTATTGTGTTTGTATTCCATCTTCTTGATATACACTTCCTTGAAATTGCAAGTATAGTCCATACCAGATACATGTTTGACCTGTTCAAAAGAGAACCTTCATTCACATTTAATAATACAAGAACTTTAGTTAAATAAGCCAGGGGCACTTCTGAAGATTTGGAAAGGCTCCTCAAAAATCTGTGGTTACACCCTTCTGTCCTGGGCAACAGTGGATTCAGTGGAATTTTGGGTTATATGCCAAGGTAGCACAATACTGAAGAGCTTTCAAAAGCTTTGACTCCCCTCCCTCTCTCCCTCTTCTTTTGACAACTCATTGGCTGAGCATATGCTAAAATGGAAGCCTTTAGCTGTCACAGGAATTGAATGTTTGACTTTTTCTGCTTTCTAAAAAAGAATGTCAGCAACACCACACTGTTGAAAGCACTAAAGAAGAAAATAACACCACCAGCTTGTAATCCATAGGAAATTTATTTTAAAACACACTGTGATGTCTCGGCTCCACAAGCCTTCAAGGAGTATAATATTCACAAAAAGTTACCTGTCTATATACACCTATCAATTAATTAATTATGCAATTAAACATAAATTAATCACTTTCTATAAAACATTAAACAAAAAATCTCCAATTAATTTCATTATTTAACCTCTTGGGGGACAATGTACCAAACTTTAAAATATAAGTAGACTCTTTAAAAAGCAATTTATTTTTTAATTCATTTTCATCATCATATGTATAAATTTTCTCCAAAATCATGCCTTTTAAATCAATGACATTACCACTGTGAAATTTATTAAAGTGCACAGCTATTGCACTTTCCTCTTTCTTATTAACTTTGTCCCTAACATGTTCTAATAATCTAGTTTTAAATGCTCTTTTTGTTTCTCCAATATAAAACTTGTTGCAAGAACACTTCAGAACATATACAATGCCTTCAGTATTGCAACAAAAGCCATCTTTAATCTCAAACAATAAGCCATTAATTTTACTAAAATATTGAATAATAAAATTACAAGCTTTACACTTTTTGCAACCAATGGTCCCTAATTCTTTTATATTACTTTGTATTCTCAAAGAGGGTACTCTCAAATTGGTTTTAACTAATAAATCTCTAAGATTTCTGCCCCTCCTAAATGGCATAATAGGGGCCCCTAAGTTATGCAAACAGGAATCATTTGTACATAAAATATACTCCCAATAATACATTAATAAATTTTTAACTGTAACACTAAAGCTACTAAAAGTAGTAGTAAAATATATATTTTCCTGTTTTTTAATTTTATTATTTATTTTATATCTTTGTATACATCTCTTAACAGTGGGCTGTAAAACATATTCTTTTAAGAATTTATTCCAACTTTCTTCTACTAATTCTTGATCAAAACCCCTCACTTTAAACATATTAATTGTATTGCACATTTCCCTTTTGTAATCAAATTCATTATTACAAAAATATGAATAAATTCCCCAAAGGGTATGGAATGAATAGTATGGGGCAGATGACAACTATCTGCTCTTATATATTGTAGTCCACTATCAAATTTTCTATGGACACTAGTCTGAATGGACTTATTATTGCTATCATCTAAATTCACATCCAGGAAAGATATACTTTTTCCAACTTTCAGACCATCAAACTCTAGCCCAAACCTATTATTTCCTAACATCTTAATAAATCCTTCCACTTCCTCTTTACCATCTTCACACAGGAAGATAAGATCATCAACAAATCTGCCATAAAGTTCAACATGTCTATGAAAGAATTCACACACATATATATATATATATATATATATATATATTTATTTATTTATTTTCGAATAAGCCCATGCTAAGGTTGGCATATGAGGGGGCAAAGGCCGCCCCCATTACGGTTCCACTTTTCTGTCTGTACAGAGTTTCTCCAAATTCAAAAAAATTATGTTTAAGACAAAAATCCAACAGCTTTACAATAAATTCAGTAGATGGACTTTGGTCCAAAAAAAATCTTATGGCATCCAATTCAAAATCATGATTTATTTTGGTGTAAAGACTTTTTACATTAATGATAACCCAATACATTCTCACCCACATTGAACTGTCTTAATTTTGTTCAAAAAATCAAACACATCTTGAATATAGGCTGGCAGCAATTTAACTTTAGGTAATAGGTAAAAATGGAGAAATTGGCCCATTTTATACAAAAAAATATTTCCTTCCAGATACTATAGGACATCCTGGAGGATTTGTTATGGATTTATGTATCTTAGGAAGGCAATAAAATAGAGCCATCTCACATCCTTCCACTCCAAACTTCTTTTTTATATCATGGTCATAAAAGTAGTTCAACCTATTACCTTTTTTAAGTAAATTAGTATACTCATCTATAGCTTCTTTATATACTCTTAATTCTACATGTTCTTATATACTACCATCCTTTAAATGTTCATTACACATGTTTAAATATTGAACATAATTCATAATTACTAACTTGTTTCCTTTGTCTGCAGGTTTAAAAATAATATCTTTCCTTTCACTTAAAATTTTCAAAGTTTTCTATTCTTCTTTCGTTAAATTAAACCCCACATTTTTAAACTCAGCAAATTCTTTCTCTATTGCAAACTGTAGCATAAGTAAACATGCTGAACATCTTCATTTAATATTGGAGGCATAAGTTTGCTTTTATAAATTACTTTGCTAGTATCAAACAGTGTATAGGCATTATATTCTTCCTCAGAACAACAAGAGTAAAAACTATCACTGTTCATTTCATCCACACTTTTATCGCCCTCTATTGGAGGACCATTAACATAATTTCTACTACTAAAAAAACATTTAAAATGTAACTTTCTAAAAAAGCAAAACAAATCGGTTTTAACCTCATGCAATCTTGGAATAACAGTCGGCACAAATTTAATACCACAATTAAGCACATTATACTCACTGTTGTTCAGAGTATAACCAGATAAATTTATAACATAACTGTTACAGTTATTCATCACAGGTAAATCACCATCTACCTCTTTTAAAGTAACGTTGTTGCTGTCCATCTTTAAACTGTCCATGGAGGGCTTCTCTCTCTCATTTTCTCCCTTGGGGACCTCCTTTTGGGCCATTACCATTCCCCCGAAAAGTTTGTTGAAACTGTTCACCCTGCTGTGCATTTGGCAGTCATGGATATTCATCCCTTTCATCTTCTCCGGCTGAGTTCAGCCCTTCCGAATTGGAGAATGACATATTCGGGTGTTCTCCCTCTTCCCGAAAGTGTACACATCTCCCCGACCTCTTCCGATAGGCTCGAGATACAAAGGCCCTCCCCGTTGTCATAGTCATGCAAATCACAAAGCAATTTAGCTTTTTTCCAACTGATGTTCAACACCCCTTCATTTCCTCGTGTTTTCACCAAATCTCTAAGGTCTAGTTCACACATTGCTTCAAAAAATTACAACCAAGGGTGAACTGGTGGGTTATAAGTACTCAACACTTTTAAATTATTCCCCACACTATGGTTGTTGCCATATAATAGTTTTAAATTCAACTTACGTATGTACATCTTTAAATCTACCAGGGTTAGTGGTAAACTAAACCATTCTGTTGGAACATTGATTCATAGATTCATAGATTAGTACTAGGCTAACTGCCCTTGTGGGTAATTTTAAACCTAGCCAATCACCCCATGTGATAATCAAACCAAACAAAAGTTAAACCCTTGGCGAGCAGTTCAACTAGCAAAGGTTTGATTTCATTTCAAGCATACTGAAGCTGAGAAGTCTTACTAGATAGACAGTAATTCTAGTAGAATAGAATCTTTTGTCCCTCTTTTTATACGTGCAGTATTTTGTATATAGAGTGAAATATGATAAGTCATTTAAGTGTAGCCTTTAATGACGTCTTGTGACCACGCTAAATTGCACTGAAGTTTTACTTGTTGTAACTTCATTTTGTATTACATTATTTTATTTTAGTACAAGGAATTAGCATTTAGGAAAGGATTTGTATATATGTTGTTTTACTCACAATATTTCTACATAGTTTTAATACACATTTTAGGTAAGAAAAGAAATTAGATAATTAGTGAAGGGTTATTTAGCATTTTAGTTTGTAATTGAATATTTCTTAACTGTAGTTTCAATGTGTGGGAAATTTTAACATGTATTTCAATGACATTTAACACCTAGTGATGTCATTTCTTTGTGATTGGGTGCAGTTAGTTAATTAATTGGTTTTGGGGATTTTAAATTGTGAATTTGTTTCCAAATAGTTGTCTGATGAAGTCCGGTGAAGCTACCGGATGAAAAGCGCTTCATGTTATTGTTTTCTATTAAAAGTGTTGTTGTGTTTCTAGCCTATGTGGTGTTTTATTGTGAGTTATCCAAGTTTTTTGTTATTTTCCTTGTGGCTCTTAAGCATTATCTTAGACTTGTGTTTTCTTTTAGATTAGCTAGGAATTATAAAGAGTAGACTAAGTGTTTTTCTGTGATGTCAGAACTGTACTACTGATTTATTTTAAGTATTTCTGTGTGATCTCTGAACTCTTTTGACTAGCACTGTGTAGTAGAAAGTATTGTCTTGTGGTTTTAATTATTTATTATTAAATATTTTAAAACCTTTTAACTGTGGCTGTTTTGTGTAGAGATAACTTAAGCTCTAAGAGTACATTGCATGTATATAAGGATGTTGTACCAGGTCACTCTAATAAGCCTTAAGACTGTTTAGTCACACTTACCAATTGGATAATAATATTGCACAGTACTAATTGGACACCCTTTTAAGGGCCTTTGCGTAGCTGATAATATTAGCTGGGTGATGGCAGTAATTACTACTGTATAGTCTGGGTAAAAGGGGCACAGCTGGAGAACCTGTGCCAGCCTTCCCCAGGAGTGTCTGTGTGGTTGTATAAACTTATCTCAAAGTGTGTGTGTCAGACACTTGGGCAGGGACATGAAGCACCGGTTGGACAGAGAAGATGCTAGAGATTTTAGCTTGCCCAGCTAGGCTGAGATCTGGACCCTATAATTGTGCCAGTGGGTAGTCTTATTGGGGACCTGGGGAGCAAGGGAGTGACCAGCCCCAGACTGACTGTGATCTCTGTGTGCTCTTAAGGGAAATTGCACTTTACTGTGTGTATTCGCTATCCTTTCCTCATATATGAGATGCCCTCTCCGGTGTTAGTGGTGAGGATTTAGGCTCCTTGATTACTGGGCCAGGGCACGGGCATCACACAGGTATTTAAGGAGTAAGAGAACCAGGAACTAGAAAATCTTACATTTATATGTGGAAGAATTTTCTAGATGGTTCCTAGACAAAAATAGAGGTGACAAAAGGGTTTTGACCCATCTGGTTTTGAAATATGTGTGCAAGCTACTTACAGATGGTTTGCCATATGCTTCTATGAAAGTGCATTTTCTGGCTATATCAGCTTGTTGGGCCATCTTATCCCCCTCTTTTGTCTCTTTTTGTGGTCAGACAGTTTATTAAAGGAATGCTGCACATTAGAACCCCTAGAAAGCAAACTCCTCATCCTTGGGATCTTAACATTGTTTTCGAAAAATTGACCTTGCTTCCTTTTATACCTGCCCATCGGGTTGCTTTACAGTTCATTACTTGGAATACTAAGAAGAAACACACCTGTAGTAGTGGTAGTGGAAATAATGAGCAAACCAACAATAAAATCCAAAATTTTATTCAAGCAACGTTGAGTGCTTTGGTTTCTAAGTATTGGAACTTCATCAGAACCAAAGCAACCAGTACAAGCAAGATTATATAACACAACTCATGTCACATGAATATACAAACAACCAAAGTCTAAAAGCAATTAGAAATAATATAATGATTTAATTTTAAAACAGAAGTAACATACCAGGCTTCATTTAATCCCAGGTGTATAGTTGCATTTAACAAAATCTGCCATTTAAATTCACACACATCTAAATGTTCCTTTGTGATTCACCCC
The DNA here is from genome assembly GCF_019279795.1 of Protopterus annectens. Classification (NCBI taxonomy): domain Eukaryota; kingdom Metazoa; phylum Chordata; order Ceratodontiformes; family Protopteridae; genus Protopterus; species Protopterus annectens. The sequence goes on from NC_056726.1 coordinate 1,213,104,867, forward strand.
TGAAGATCCTGTTTCACCTGCTCTATAGCTAAAAACTTAAAATAATGGTTACTAAGATGTGCTATATGCTTGTATAAAGCATGTGTGTCTCTCTTTTTTAATGTCCGAGAGGTGTTCAGATATGCAGTCACTGAATTTCCAGGCGGTCTTCCCATTTAAAAGCAGCAAATAACTGACATAGGGCTAAACAGACCACCCCTCTTGTATAACATGAAAAATGGTTGTATATCTTATAAGTAATTCCATTAGTACTAAAATCTTCCCCTACCAATATGTTAGGATATTGTGAACACTTCCCACACTTAAAAGTCACAAACTTTTTTGACATTAAAACCACTTGTGATTTGTGAGATTCTAAATAATTTTTAAAAGTTTTAACTCTTCTAAAACATTTCTGTGGCTCAACACCTAATTTACTCCTAAGCTCACTATCTGTTGAAATAACCTTCCAGTTTTTATTAATATATTTAATAATAGCACTACTATCCAATGTGAACGTAGAAATAAATTTCATCTTTTTACTAGTAACCATATTATGCATGTCCCTATTACTATTGTCACTAAAAGTATTAAAATTACCATTCAAGGTGGGAACATATACACCCCTTTCTCTTTTAACCATAACTTCAAACCTTATTTTGACCACAAATTCCTGAAGATAACCTCTATTAAGAAACATATTTATCAAAACATCACATTCCTGTGAAAATACCTCCTGTTCGGTGATCATACGGTCCAACCTAACTAGTTGCCCTTTGACTACTGTTTTCTTCTGATAACTTGGATGCATACTGGAATAATGGAGATACAGGTTAGAAAAAGTAGCCTTCAAAAAATGTTAAGATGAATATCTCTGAAGATTTAAATCTTTTGTAATTTCCACATTTAAAAAGGCTATCTTAGTCATACTGAAGTATGTGAAAACTTCAAAAACTCTGTAGTAGAATCAATATATATCAGAAATTCTTGGAGCCTTGCTTCACTACCAGTCCAAAGAATAAAAATAGCATCCAGGAACCTGGTATATAATGACCAACAGTCCTTAAACTCACTATCCAAAATACATCGAGCCTTCCATTCAGCAATAACAAAATTTGCAAACACAGGGACACATGCCACCCCCAATGCCCCACCAGTAATTTGCTTAAAGTATTGACCATCAAAGAACAAAAAATTGACCATCAAAGAACAAAAAAAGTATTATCCAATACTACTTCCATGAGCACTACAATTGCATTAATCCTATCCACTGAGAATAGTAGATTTTCTAAATTGTACCTAACCAATCCAATCCCACATCATGTGGGATAACAGTAAATAAACTATTAACATCAGTGGTCACATAAATAGTATTACAACTGAAGGGGGTATCATTCAAGCACTGCAAAAAATGCCATGAATCTTTGCACATCTGAGGTATGTGAGTAATACCATCCTTTAAACAACCATCACACCAGTTGGCTATAAAAAAAGTTTTTGAACAGCTGGCATCCATAATAGGTTGAAAGGGGGATTGGTGAGACTTTTATGTATTTTCTGAATGCCAAAAATACTAGCAATGGCTGGTTTATCATTCATTAAAAATAGGATCATAGGAGGTTACTAGGCTATTAGGTCTAATGCCCTCATAAGCCTAGCCAAGAGTTTAGCCTATGTTTAGACAAGTCAGTACCCAAAGCCCCTGTCCATCAGGGACACAGGTGGAACCCCAGGGGTTTATTTTTATTTCCCATTCAGTTATGCAGGCTGTGCTTAAAAAGGGATAATGAGGTACTCTGCTTCACATGGAGAGGGAGTCTATTCCACAGATGGGGAAGTCTCTGGGACACAAATCTGTCCTACCAACAAGTCCTATTGATATCACAGACCAAGTTGAAGTCTTGTGTACAGGTTGCTCGAATGGAGCTTGACTTGCAGATATGCAACAGTCCCATCAAGGCGGGGTCTGAGATTGCTTTATAAGCAAAACAGAGGTCACCCCTGAGGAGTATGTATGAAACTTAGTAGAGGGACATAGCTTTTAGCCTGTCCATGTAGGGTAGATGTTTGAGGCCCTGGATTCTCCTGGTGAGGAATCCCTAGGGTTTTTCAGCTGCTGCATGTGCTTTGCAAGGTACATGCTGAAGGGGGCATTGTACTCAATGACTGGCCTTATAAGAGAAGAATACAGGGATGTTATGACCTCATTGTCCCTGGATGAGATACCCTTAATTATGAGGTGGGCAATGTAGAAAGCTTTCCATACAATGGAAGCAACATGGTGGTCAAAAGTCAGGTTGCTATCCACCTGGGTGTCCAAATCCCTCACTACTGATTGTGTACTTAGGACATTGTTATTAATGTGATAATATGTGGGGATGTCACTCTCCCCACAGGGGATGATGTTGCATTTTTTGGCATTCAGCTTGAGGCCATGTTTCCAGCACCAGTCATTTGCTTGGGTGAGACCCTCTTGGAGGACGTCTACATCACTTGGGGAATTGATGACTGCACCCAACTTGCAGTCATCTGCAAACTTGATCAGCCATAGTCCACTGGTTTTGAACTGCACCTCAGAGAAATATATCCCAATTAGCAGAAGCCCCAAGACCAATCCCTGGAGTATGCCACTCGTCATGGGTCTACTGCTTGAGGTGGCTACCCCTATTTTGATTAGGTGGGTTCTATCAGTGAACCAGCTTGCTACTCATTTGGTAACATATGGATTGATGCCTAGTTGACAGAGTTTATCTACTATGCCCAAGTGGGGAATAGTGTTGAAGGCTTTGGCCAGGTCAAGATAGGCAGTGTGCACTGTCTTCCCCTCGTCCATGGCTTTGGTGACTGTCTCAAAGAAGTTGACCAGATTTAAGAGACATGACCTCCCCTTGACAAAGCCAAACTGTCTAGGGTTGAGTGTTTGGAGGTTGCCAATGTCCTTCTTTATGAGGTCCATGATAATCCGTTCCATGGCCTTGCAGATCAGGCTAGTTAGGCTGATGGGTCTATAATTTCCTGGATCGGTGGACGCTCCACCTTTGTGTAAATTGATGACAGTGGCTGTCCTCCACTCGGCTGGGACAAAGTCGGTACTCAGGCTTTGGCTGAATAGGGTGCCTAATGGTGCTGCAAGTTCATGCCTGAGTTCATGTAGGATGCAGTCAGGGATGTTATCGGGTCCCACGGAGGCTGTATTTTTTGCCTTTGAGAGGGCAGTGATGACCTATTTCCTAGAGATAAGGGGTGGAGGGCAGATACTGGGGATGTCCTGATTTACTGATGGGAGAGCAGAAGAAGTGTTTGCTTACTCTGTCAGCCAATAGATTGGCTATATCTACAACATTTGTGCATGTGGTGTCCCTGACCACCAGTTCTGAACAGATCTGGTGCTTCCTTTGAGATTTCGGACATATGTGAAAAAGGCCTTATAATTGTCTCTAGTAGATGTAGCCAATTTCAAAACAAAGTTGGCTTTAGAGGATTTCACTAGTGCTTTTATTTGCTTGTTCAGGCTAAGGCGAGATTGCTTCCAACTGGGCACCTGCTCCTTCTTGGTCCTTGACAGCAATTTCTTCCTTTTGTTATATAGTTTATTTATTGCAGATGTCCACCAGACAGGCTTACTCTTCCTTGCGGAGGATGGTTTTGTCCTGTCGGGTATTCCTGGTTCAATGCATCTATATAAATGCTTGTATAGTACTTTGGTGTAGATTTGGACATTGTTGTCAGTTCCTACAGTTGGGGGAGGGGGCTGTAAAGCTGTTTATACCATCTCTCAGGAGGTTGTAATCAGCTTTGGAGCGGTTATTTTGTTTGACCCTAACTGGGGGGGGGGGTCCAGGGGAGATGGTGTCTTCAAAAGTGACCGCTTTATGGCTGGATCTTACCAGGAAGGATGATTGTAGGGGTGCTGCAGTGGTTACTCATGTTGGTTAATACCAAGTCCAAGATATTGTCAATGCTTGTGAAGGTATCGACTAGCTGTTCCAAGGCATTTGCATTGATAAAATCGAGGAATCTCTGGGCATTTGTGTTCTTTCATGAGTAGTTTTTCCAATCTATGGTTGGGTAATTAAAGTCTCCCAGGATCAGGGTAAAAGGTTGAATCATGATAGATTTGAAGAGGTCCAGAGAAGTGGATTGATCATCTTGAGTCAAATTTGGGGGCCTGTAGCGAACTATAATTTGAATAGGGGGACTTGTCAATGGTTAACTGCACCTGATGTGCCTCCTGTGCATCATACTGTTTGTCCAGCCTGGAGGTGTGTGTGTCTTTAATATATATTGAAACTCCACCTCCTTTGGTTTTGCTGCTCACAGGTTGGTGTCTGAATGTGTGATACGGCTGAGGTGCTCTCTGCAGCTTTGAACCAGGTGTCTGTGACTGCACAAATGTCAGCATCTTCCAGGGTTAAGAATGCTTGCAATGAGTGCAGTTTCATGTTTAGACTCCTAGTGTTTAGCAGCATGACCTTTAACTTGCACTTTGTTGAAATTTTTATGTTGGAAGTATTGACCTCGTGACTTTTCCTAAAAAAGGCACTATGGGGAAGGCAAGTGCCTTTGCCAGAAGCCTGAAGCCCAAGTGAGACAGATGCAGGCCATCTCTAGCAAAGCATTGTGGTCTGTCAATCATATCTTCCCAGGCTGTCAGGTACTGGATTCCCCCTGGAATGACACCAGCAACTAAGCCAATTGTTAAAGTCAATCATTTTCTGTTTGTATTGAGGCATCATTCCGGGTGATGGAAGAATGTTGCTCAAGGCTAAGGACATACCTACCTGGGACACATTCAGCAAGCTCAATCATGTCTCTTTTCATATAGTCCAGGGAGGTACGCCTCAAGTTGTTCGTGCCAAAATGGACTATGACACAGTCATAACAGTACTGTGGGTTGAGAGACTTGAATTCATGTGTGATATGGCAGATTCAGGCACCTGAGAAACAACTAACTGTGACTTTCTCCTTATCCAGCCTGGTGAGTGGCACATCTGTGTGTGTCACAATGGAGTCTCGTATGACTAATATGTTGGGTTTATGGTTAGGCCTTAGTGGTTGCGCGACACTGGTGTGTGGACTATACATGGTATATGGTATGGAAAGTTGTGGAGTTCTCATGTGATTTTGCCTCTGAGGTCTCCTTTGTTTGGGTTTGTTTTTGTTGGGGACCTCTACATATGTGGGTGTGTGTTGTGTAGTTGTGAGTGGTGTTTGAGGTGTAGTGATTGTGTTGACAACCTTCCCATTGCCAGATGTACTGGCTTGTGAGGGAGAGAGCATAGACTCTAGCTTCTTTATGTAATCGCATCTCTCACAAATTGTGTTCCTAGGTGGTAGTAGTAAATTGTTGTTAGTGTACATGACGCAGTTACTACACTGTTTCAGGATGCCCATATTAACCAGGCTAGCAGGAGAAATCATAGGAAACTGTCCATCCATATTTGTCAGAATCTAAGGAAGAGAGGCCAGGGAGAGCTAAGGGGTAGGCCTAAAGCCCAAGTGCTTGAACCAAAACTAAGAGGCTTAGAATAACACTTACAATTTAAACAGGCTAAAACCAGCAGTAATAAATGCAGCAAATATGCAATTGAACACTTTAGAGAACAAGTAGCAGAAAATAAAAAAATGGAGTTGGAGGAGGAATCAGAAATACTGTAAAAGCAGCAAGCAGCTGAATACATTTTTTTTTAAGTAAAGTGGAAAGGGAGAAAGGAGGAACAGAAGATAATTTAAGGTAAAGAAACTAAGGGGGTTGGCCTTCACAAATGTTCTCTCTCTATTAGGTAGAATGAGCTAATGACACGATTGGGAGGAGTATCCCAGATCAAATTTACAGTAGGGGTAAGCAACTGCAAAGCCACCATGTATAAGACCAAGACACCACTAGGGAGGGAGGGTGAGAAACTATGCTACAGCTACTAGCTAAACTATTTTAGGCAGAAAACACTACATAAATTTTTATTACAGCAGAAAAACAGCAGTGAGCCACTAAATGAAAGTTTTAAACAGATAAAGGCACAAGGAGACTCTAGAGAATGCTTTTAACTGCAAATAAATCAGTTATATGATACACTCCTTGGCAAGAAATCAGAACAAACAGATGCTTAACAAATGGAAACAATTTGCAGCTAATATCTTTCACACAGTGAAACTAGCTAAAAAAGCTTTACAAACAGCGTGACAGTAACACATTTGATTTAACAGGCGCTGTAAGGCAGACAATTTTAGCAGAACCATGCAGATTAGTTTATAGCAGTAAAATGCAGTACAAAGTATGCAGCAGACAATAAAAAGTACTATAAATGGCTAGAATAAGCAATAACTAGTAAAAATAAGCACAGAAAACAGGATACATAGTTATATATCACAGATCAGAGTTCTGAAAAGTGCCCCTCTCTGCTTAGCTCAGTGTGTACAGACAGAATTCCTCTCAAAGGAAGGGCTTAAATACCCAAAGGTACAACCTGAAACAACTTAAAAAAAGCTCAAAAGAACCAATGAGTGCTTACTCCAAGCCCTAGACCAGCCAACCCTTACCAGCCAGTAGCCAATCAATAACAAGTACTCTCACTAAAGTGAAGAAAGGCTTCTGCTAAGCCAAGATGAGCTGGAACATGTGCTCAGAATAAACACTGCAAACAAACAACCAGGCCCCAGAGACAGCAAATCTGAACTGAGCTGTGCTACAGCTGCTAGCTACACCATTTTAAGCAGAAAACACTACAGAAATGTTTATCACAGCAGTAAAACAGCAGTGAGCCACTAAATGAAATTTTTAAACAGATAATGGAGCAAGGAGACTCTAGAGAATGTTTTTAACTACTAATAAATAAGTTATATGATACACTCCTTGGCAGGAAATCAGAACAAACAAACAAACAGATGCTTAACAAATTATGAATATTTCCAGTTAATACCTTTCACGCAGTGAAACTCGCTAAAAAAGCTTTACAAACAGTGTGACAGTAACAAATGTGATTTAACAGGCTCTGTAATGTAGACAATTTTAGTATAACCATGCAGATTAGTTTATAGCAGTAAAATACAGTAAACAGTATGTAGCAGACAATAAAAAAATGCTATAAGTGGCTAGAAAAAGCAATAACTAGTAAACATAAGCAAAAAAAAAACAGGATACTTAGTTATATATCACAGATCAGAGTTCTGGTCAGTGCCCCTCCTCCGCGCACCTCAGTGTATATATTCACTCTTAGATATTTGTCCCTGTAACAGCATATCTTCTAAAAGTGAATCAATTTTTGAAAAAGCCACAAAAATTTTGTTACTGGAAGTCTCCTGTTAAGTGTCCTCCATTAAAATAACAATCATAGCACTGACATGATCAATATTGTCAAAGCTCACCAATCAACTCCTCTTATCAGGCTTCATCACCCAAATGGATTTGTCTTCAGCAATTTCAGAAAACAAAACACTGTCTTGTTTAGACATATTAAAATGTTTCCCCTGACTAGGTTGACTTAAAGAATTCTGGATATCAAATTTGCATAATTTGTTAAACATAACAATCAAACCTTACATACATGGATTGAATGAACTTGGTCTATATAGCTTACCAACATTACAGCTATTGGTATTACCAGAAAATAAAACAGCCAAGTTTAATTTATAGACAAAAAGTTTTAAGTCTGTTATAATGTCCACAATAATACAACATTGAGCCTAAACAATGGATAAACACTTTGTTAAAATATTAGCATGTTTAACCTCTACAAATTTTGAAGGTAAGAAAGCTGTCTAAATATTTAAAAATGTGAATACCCTGTAGTCTGCAATGAGATATAACTGGAGCTAAACACTTTGTAAACACTTTTGGTGCAGTTGATAGTCTAAAGGGTAAGGCAGAGAACTGTTAATGTGATGCAGGTAAACAAAATCTTAAGAAACATCTGATGTCTGGATGAAAAGGGTGTGATGATAAGCATCTTTTAATTTTAGTGTGTTACCAGGAAATTTGAAAGAGGAAGAAGAGGTAGCAGGTTATAAAGTGATATTATTCTGAATTTGGGCAATATCATAAATTGGTTTGGGAAAGAAATATCCAGAACAGGTCTCCTAGAATTTTCTTTCTTTGGCACTAAGAATATCCTTGAATAAAAACAATTCTCCACCTATGAAGGAGGAACTGGTTCTATCCCTCCTTGGGACAGCATGTGATGAGAAACCAGCAAAAACAAGAGTCTGATCTGCAGGATGAGGAATGACCCCTTGGAAAGGAGGAATTTCCTCCCACTGTCATCTGTAACCTTGATGAATGATTTTCAGAACCCATTTGGGTGAAAGTATCTGTTGCCAAACAGTAAAACGGAGATTCAGACTTTCTGGAAGAAAAGGGGGGCCAGGGTGGGAGGGGGCCACAAGGTCTCTTAAATGGTTATTCAGACTTGTTGGACTGTCCTTGATTTTGGGAGGTTTGAGCCTTCTTTTTGGAACCACTGTGCCATTTCTTCTTAAACATCTGTTACCTATATTTTGTTGAGATAGTTTATTCTGTTTTTTGACAAAATTGGACGAAGAGATAGAATAAATCCTTGGAAAATTCATCAGAGGGCTGAAAAAACTTACAAATTTCCTGGATCAGCTTGCCCCTTCCATCACACTTTCTGATCCCCTCGCAGCAGAGGGGCCAAACACTAAATCTCTTCTAAGGGTGAATTTAAAATCTTATTTTTAACATCATCTGGGAGGTTCTAAGAATGCAGCCATGCAAACCTCCTAAAAACAGTACCAATAGCCATAGCCCTAGAAGAAGTATCAACAGAGTCATAGACACACTGTAAATAATAATCAGGGACCTGTGCAATAGAAGAAACTAAGTTATTTGAAGTATTGAAGCAGATTGTTCCTCACAAGAAAAAACTGCATGTTCTCCCTGCATTTGCGTGGGTTTCCTCCGGGTACTCCGGTTTCCTCCAACATTCTAAAGACATGTGATTGAAGCATTTCTCCCCTGGCCTCCACTGAAAATAGGCTCTGTGAAGCTTAGTTGGACTTTCCCAGTCAACAAAATAATAAATAAATAAATAAATAAATACAAATAAAAAAATAAATAAAACATTCCTCCTATTTTCACAATTAGTTAAAACAAACATTAACATATGAGACTGCCAGCCTGACAATTCAAAATTCTGAAAACCAAAGTTGTAGAAGTATACACTTTTTTCCCATATCTATTAATAATTTCCTCATCTTTATCAGAAAGTTTAGGATTGGAACTGACTAGGTGCTTAAAAGCAGATAGTATAACTTATATTTATAAGTATTGTATGGGGAATACTGCATTCCTATATAATGCTGCAGCAGCCAGTATATTTGGTAGTAATAATGTTCATTTTGCTGAATTTTGAGACTGAATTGCATGTGCATGTCAAAAAAAAAAATTATTTTATTTATTTATTTATTTTATTTTACATTTGTTGACCAGGCTAGTCTAGCTGGATATATAGCAGCCAGTATATTTGGTAGTAATAACGTTCATTTTGCTGAATTTTGAGACTGAATTGCATGTGCATGTCAAAAAAATATATATATTTTATTTATTTATTTATTTTATTTTACATTTGTTGACCAGGCTAGTCTAGCTGGATATATGTCCATTTTCAGTAGAGGCCCGGGGAGAAAAGCTCCAGTAGTTATGATAATTTTAAACAAAGGCAGGCAATACAATGTTAGGTGAGAGAGCAAGTTAATACAGAAAACATACAATATAATCAGAGCAAAAACGAAAAGCAAAGTAGACAAATGTTCTGTAAAAAGTCATACAGTATGTAACAGGTCACATATATCTTTGTAGATGTTACTTTAGTGCAGTTATATCAAGGGTATAAGGAGCACAAGAAGATAGAGAGGAAGACTTAATTAGTCTTGGTTGTTACAGGAGCATAGCCAGTGTTTATTGAGATGAAGTTTCAATTGTCTTTTAAAAAGTGGGAGAGAAGACAAAGATAGGATTTCAGAGGGTAGTTTGTTCCACATTTTTCCAACAGAGTTGGAAAAGAGGCAGTCACCTGCAGAGTTATTGGGTTTGGTTGTTTTAATTAGTAGTTTGTTGGAAGAGCAAAGTTGTTTCAATTTATTATATGGTGAGATGATGTTAGAGAGTATAGGTATTTTAGTTGGAAGGTATAAGATCTTATGAGCTATTAGAAACTGTTGAAGTAGGAGTTGGTTTAGAAGTTCAAGCCAACCTAGTTGTTTTAGGTTCAGGCAGTGGTGAGTTCTATATGGGGATCCTGTGGCAAATCTAGCAATATTATTGTAGGATGTAGATAGTTTCTTAAGGTTATTTTGAGAGAGATTTATGTATATGGGGGAAGCATATAGAAGAGTAGAGATCAGGTGAGATCTGGCTAAGGTGGTTCTTGCTTCAGGTGTAAGGAAGGGTTTGATTCTGTAAAGGGATCCTATTTTTTTATTAACTAATTTTATTGTATTGTTGATGTGAGAGTCAAAGCTGAGATTATTGTCAATAGTAAATCCTAAAAGTTTAGTAGTTGAATATGGAGTAATAAGGGTGTTATCCGCGGAAGTAAGAGTGAAGTTGAGTGGGGTAGATTTACGGGAAGGTGAGAACAATAGCAATTTGGTTTTCTTGTGGTTAAGGAGTAGGCAGCGGTCACAAAACCATTGTTCGACAGTGGTGAAGGCTTTTTGAGTGAGTGACTGAAGTTCAGTTTGAGATTTAGCAGAGCAGATTATAGTAGAATCGTCTGCATATTGTATGCAGGTAGTGTTTGGGATAGCTGATTGGAGGTCATTAATAAAGATAGAAAATAGAAGGGGGCCTAGGATAGAGCCTTGAGGTACACCTAAAGAAATAGGAAGGAGATTAGATAATGCGTTTTTCCAGAGAACTGCTTGCTGACGATTTTCAAGGTAAGATGTAAACCAAGTTAGGGAAAGAGGATCAAGTGAGAGAGATTTTAGTATGTGTAGCATAAGTTTGTGGTTAACCATGTCGAAAGCTTTAGATAAGTCAATAAAGACTGAAGATGATAGGTTATTATTGTTGCGGTTATAGTTGATGGAGTTGGTAAAGGAAAGTAATGCTGTGGTAGTACTGTGGGAGGGTCTAAATCCATGCTGGCAGTCAGCAAGTAGGTTGTTATTCAAAAGGTGGTTAAGGAGTTGCTTATGGATACATTTTTCCATGATTTTAGCTATAGGTGATAGAAGTGCTATGGGACGAAAGTTAGAGAAGTCATTAGAATTACCCCCTTTGTGTAGTGGGTGATGTGAGATATCACAGATCAAAGTTCTGAAAAGTGCCTCTCTCTGCTTAGCTCTCAGTGTGTACAGACAGAATTCCTCTCAAAGGAAGGGCTTAAATACCCAAAGGTTACAACCTGAAACAACTTTAAAAAGCTCAAAGAACCAATGAGTGCTTACTCAGAGCCTAGACCAGCCAACCCTTACCAGCCAGTAGCCAATCAATAACAAGTACTCTCACTAAAGTGAAGAAAGGCTTCTGCTAAGCCAAGATGAGCTGTGCTCAGAATAAATGCTGCAAACAAACAGCCAGGCCCCAGAGACCAGCAAATCTGAATTGAGCTGTGCTACAGCTGCTAGCTACACCATTTTAATGAAAACACTACAGAAATGTTTATCACAGCAGTGAAACAGCAGTGAGCAGCCACTAAATGAAAGTTTTAAACAGATAATGGAGCAAGGAGACTCTAGAGATATTTTTAACTACTAATAAATAAGTTATATGATACACTCCTTGGCAGGAAATCAGAACAAACAAACAGATGCTTAACAAATTATGAATATTTCCAGTTAATGCCTTTCACGCAGTGGGCTTCAGCTAAAAGCTTTGGAAACAGTGTGACAGTAACCAGCATTGATTTAACAGGCTCTGTAATGTAGACAATTTTAGTATAACCATGCAGAATAGTTTATAGCAGTAAAAATACAGTGAAGCAGTATGCTTAGCAGACAATAAAAAAATGCTATAAGTGGCTGAAGAAGAAAGCAATAACTTAGTAGGCATATAAGCAAAAAAAAAACAGGATACTTAGTTATATATCACAGATCAGAGTTCTGGACCAGTGCGCCCTCCTCCGGCGCACCTCAGTGTATATATTCACTCTTTTAGATATTGTTGTCCTAACAACAACATATCTTCTAAAAGTGAATCAATTTTTAGAAAAAAGCACTAAAATTTTGTTACAGGAAGTCTCCTGGTAAGTGTGTCCTCCATTAAAATAACATTCATAGCATTGACACTTGATGTGTGTCAAAAGCTCACCAATCAACTCCCCTTATCAGGCTTCATCACCCAAATGGATTTGCCTTCAGCAATTTCAGAAAACAAAACACTGTCTTGTTTAGACATATTAAAATGTTTCCCCTGACTAGGTTGACTTAAAGAATTCTGGATATCAAATTCACATAATTTGTTAAACATACCAATCAAACCTTTCATACATGGATTGAATGAACTTGGTCTATATAGCTTACCAGCATTACAACTATTGGTATTACCAGAAAATAAAACAGCCAAGTTTAATTTATAGTGTAAAAAGTTTTAAATCCTGTTATAATGTCCACAATAATTACAACATTGAGCCTAAACAATGGATAAACACTTTGTTAAAATATTAGCATATTTAACCTCTACACAAATTTTGAAGGTAAAGAAAGCTGTCTAAATATTTAAAAATGTCAATACCACAACAGTCACAATGAGATATAACTAGACTCATTGTAAGCTTACTTTTTGGTGCAGTTGATAGTCTAAGGGTAAGGCAGAGAACTGTGTAATGTGATGCAGGTAAAGCAAAATTTAAGAAACATCTGATGTCTGGATGAAAGGGTGTGATGATAAGCATCTTTAATTTTAGTGTGTTACCAGGAAATTTGAAAGAGGAAGAAAATTGTAGGTTATAAAGTGATATTATTCTGAATTTGGGCAATATCATAGAGGTGGTTTTGGAAAAGAAATACATCCAGAACAAGGTCTCCTAGAATTTTCTTTCTTTGGCACTAAGAATATCCTTGAAAAGATAAAACAATTCTCCACTGAAGACTGGTTCCTATCCCTCCTTGGGACAGCATGTGATGAGAAACCAGCAAAAACAAGAGTCTGATCTCTGCAGGATGAGGAATGACCCTTGGAAAGGAGGAATTTCCTCCACTGTCATCTGTAACCTTGATGAATGATTTTCAGAACCATTTGGGTGAAAATTATCTGTTGCCAAACAGTAAAAGCGGAGGTCAGACTTTCTGGAAGAAAGGGGGCCAGGGTGGGAGGGCCACAAGGTCTCTTAAATGGTTATTCAGACTTGTTGGACTGTCCTTGATTTTTGGGAGTTTGAGCCTTCTTTTTGGAACCACTGTGCCATTTCTTCTTAAAGCATCATTACCTATATTTTGTTGAGATAGTTTATTCTGTTTTTTGACAAAATTGGACGAAGAGATAGAAAAATTCCTTGGAAAATTCATCAGAGGGCTGAAAAAACACAAATTCCCTGGATCAGCTGCCTTCATCACACTTTCTGATCCCCTCGCAGCAGAGAGGGGCCAAAACATAATCTCTTCTAAGGGTGAATTTAAAATCTTATTTTTAACATCATCTGGGAGGTTCTAAGAATGCAGCCATGCAAACCTCTAAAAGAAACAATTGCAATAGCCATAGCCCTGAAGAAGTATCAACAAGTCACTTAGACACACTGTAAATAATAATCAGGGACCTGTGCAATAGAGACAAGCTAGAGTTATTTGAAATTACCAAACGGGTGTTCCTCACAAGAAAAACTGCATGTTCTCCCTGCAGCTAGGTGGGTTTCCTCCGGGTACTCGGTTTCCTCCAACATTCAAAGACATGTGATTAGAAACGCATTTCTCCCCGGGCCTCCACTGAAAATAGGCTCTGTGAAGCCTAGTTGGACTTTCCCAGTCAACAAAATAATAAATAAATAAATAAAAATAAAAAAATAAAACATCCCTCCTATTTTCACAATTAGTTAGAACAAACATTAACATATGAGACTGCCAGCCTGACAATTCAAAATTCTGAAAACCAAAGTTGTAGAGTTTTTACTTTTTCCCATATCTATTAATAATTTCCCCATCCTTATCAGAAAGTTTAGGATTGGAACTGACTAGGTGCTTAGCAGCAGATAGTATAACTTATATTTATAAGTATTGTATGGGGAATACTGCATTCCTATATAATGATGCAGCAGCCAGTATATTTGGTAGTGATAACATTCATTTTGCTGAATTTTGAGACTGAATTGCATGTGCATGTCAAAAAAAAAAAATAGAAAAGCTTCCAGTTTCTTTCCTGGTAGTTTTTTAACTGAGGTGTAAATGCAACATGTCCTAACTCTTGAGCAGCTCTTCTTTGCTTCTGTTATGTTAATTAGCAAACAATCTGACTTTGCATTAAATGATTCATAAGAATGATAGCAGCTTCATAAAAATATTTAAATACTGTTGTTTATGAGAATGGATGACTTCCATTATAAACAATAATATGTATAATTTTTTGGTTCCTTAGGGAGTGGGTATAATTTGCGCTTGGTGCCCTATACTGGAAACTGCTCTGGAAGAGTTGAACTCTACTTTGGTGTCATTACATGGGGAGCAATCTGTGGTAACTCTTGGGACATTATTGATGGCAATGTTGTCTGCAACCAGCTGGGCTGTGGAGATGCAACAGTTGTAAATGCTAATGCCTATTTTGGACTAGGAAGTGGTTATTACTGGATGGACAGCGTTGGATGCAATGGCACAGAAACTTCAATTTTCAATTGTCCTGCAATACCATGGGGTGTGGCTACCTGTCCACAACGCACAGATGTTGGAGTTATCTGTGAAGGTAAAACACTTAATTTCATTAAATCTGTGTTCTGCAAGCATAATGCTAGATATATTGCAATGAATTACACAGTCAATACTAGACAGTGTCTGTATATATGTGTATAACTTTGTGTGTGTGTGTGTGTGTGTGTGTGTGTGTGTGTGTGTGTGTGTGTGTGTGTGTGTGTGTGTGTGTGTGTGTGTGTGTGTGTGTGTGTGTGAATGAGTGTATATTTATATGAACCCACACAAATATACTTATAAGTATGTGTGTGCACGTCTGTGTGTGTGCTGTGTGCACATATACATATATATATATATATATATATATATATATATATATATATATATATATATATATATATATATATATATACTTCTTCTAACTGTGTGTGTGTGTGTGTGTGTTTGTGTGTGTATATATATTTGAAGAAAATTTTCACTGTGTGATACCTTAAATCTCTTGTGCTGGAGGGTCATGGAATATATGCAGATGACCCCTTAAAGGCATCAAGTGTTTCAGCTACATTGGCTTCTGAATGTCCATGATATCCTTAAGGGTTTATTTGCATATATCCCATGGGCCGCCATTACATGTGGATTAAGGTGTCACACAGTGTAACTCTAGCATGGTTGGGTTTTTCTTGCACTTTTTACTGAACGGTTTGTCTGTGTGACTTTTTTACCCTTTGATTTATATATATATATATATATATATATATATATATATATATATATATATGTGTGTGTGTGTGTGTGTGTGTGTGTGTGTGAAGATATATATATGTTTAGATAGATGTGAATATTATCATTATGCTAAAAACCGTGAAACATACTGTGATGCCCCACCACTGTAATGGTAATCAAGGAGCCTCAATCCTCAACACTGGCACCAGTGGGGGACATACACTGAGAGGATGACAGATATTTCCAGATGCAGCTCTCTGCATCAAGTGCAATTTCCTTTAAGAGCACACAAACACTACAGTCAGTCCAGGGATGGTCGGAACCTCTTTCTCCAGATCCCCAATAAGACTCCCCCACTGGCACAGCTATAGAGTTGAGATCTCAACTGAGTGGCCAAGCCAAGACCTCCAGCACCCTCTTTATCCAATCAGTGCTTTATGTCCCTGCCCAACTAGCTGACACACACACACACACACACACACACACACTTTGAGGTTTGATTTACACACACACACACACACACACACACACACACACCTGGGAAAGGCTGGCAGAGGTTTACTAGCTATGTCCCCTTTTGCCCACACTATAAGGTAGTTATCACTGCCACCAGCCAGCTCCTTATCAGCTACTTTAACACCCTTAACAAAGGGTGTCCAATCTTACTGTGTGATGTTTATCACTATAAATGGCAGTTTGACCAAGAGCAAGGCTATTAGGAGTGGCCCACAGTGTCACCAAATAAATATGCAAGTACTCTCAGAACTTAAATATCTCTAGACACATCAGCCACAATGAAATGTTTAAATATATTTAATAATAAATAATAGAAAATCAAGACAATAATAAATATATATTTACAGTGACATCAGAGTTCAAAATCACAGGAAATGTTTAAAACAACATTGCAGGACAGTTTCAAATAAATAAAAAAATCCAAGCAAAGCTTTGCTATATTCCTGACTATATCTAAGAGAATTACAATACCCTAGTTAACTTACTTAAGAAGAACAAGGCAGATGTGGTGAATGGATTTTCTAGCCAATGTTGCTAGGTCAAAAACAGAATACAGACTGTTGTCTCTCTCTCACAGAGTTCTCAAATTAATTTCTCAAATATTACTGCGGGGCACCTTGCAGAATTACATCATTTCTTGTCATGTGACTCCTAGTCCCCAGGCCCAAAGCAACCATTGATGGCAGCTGGTAGCATTTAGCATCTATCTGTAAAAATACATAGACAATGGCTTTTCCTCAGATCTTTGGCAAAGACTGGAAGTCATAAAACAATAAAACACTTCCAAGACAATACAGAAAGCATCTCAGCACAGACATTGTGTCTCCTTGCTGCATTAGAACTGAAAAATATCATCTTTTATTGCATAGCCATAAAGTAATTTAATTTTGGCTATTTTTCTGAAGTTTTTTTGGACTGAAGTTAAACTCCTATGTTCCAGTTTCCACTGTTAAAATATATACATTTAAATAGTTACAATAGTGCATGTACATTTCTGTTCTATTCCAGTAGGACATGCTGTGGTTACATTTGAAGCACAAGCACTTTATAAAATATCTTTTCAACAGAGATGTCTGTACAAACCTAGTTTGATATATATACATGACCTACAGTTCTAATACATTTGTAACACAAGCATTTTATACGAATCATGTTGATATTCGCAAATGACATATAGTTATTTACAATATTCATGATAGCTGTGCTGGCAGTATCTCCCTTAGTCACACTTCTTTCTAAATCATTTTGATATTCTAAAATGGCATAATTATTTACAAAATTTCAGCTAGCTGGGCTGGCAGTATCTCCTTTCATCACACATACATTAATAGCAATGTGACAAACTACAAGGATTTCTTGGCTTCACTATTCTGTAAGTAATGTCATGTGCAAATATCTGTTATGGGGCAATATGATCACATACCAAATGCAGATTGATGGAATGGAATATGTCCCTTTTAAAACAGTCTACAAAATCATCTGTCACATACCAAATGCAGATTGATGGAATGGAATATGTCCCTTTTAAAACAGTCTACAAAATCATCTGTGCTAGCTGTCCATATTAGTACATGAGTGCAATCTATGGCACCAATATCTCTATGAGGTAGAATTCCCATATTAGGAGTGTCCTTCCAGCAGTATTTTGGGCCATGTGAATGAATTCCTCCTCACTGAGTATTATGTATTTCAGCAACTGATTCAGAATCCTTCCTGTGAACACTTTCGTTATGCTAGTTGTGCCCCCACAAGCCCCTGAAGCATGCCTTTTGGCTCGGATTATGACCATCTTCATTACTATTGTTTTCAGTGCTGCTAGGCAACCATGTGCAGTTAGAACTTTTGGGTCTATATTATAACAACGAATGATCAAATGATCGAACGTTGTTATATCAAACTCTAAAGTTCGAATTCACAAGACATCGAACAACCAGAACAGCATTTTTTTTTTCCCAGGGAAAAAAAATTGCTGTTCCCAAAAAAAAAAAAAATAAAAAAAAAGACATTAAAACATTGCATAAACTGGGGGATTTGCCACCCACACCCCCCAACATGGGGGGCTGTGCCCCCTACTTAAATATACCAACTTTGAGATCGCACTACAGTGCTGAAAATGGCAAAGTGATGGAAGCAGCAAAGCGACTTCTTTCCCAGGGAAAGAATTCACTTATATGCCGCATCATCATTTTGCCTTTTCATCATTTCAAGTTCGACCAAGACACATTTGACAAAATGCATCTTCAGTCATCTGATAGGAACCCGAACTTTCATATCATAATACATATGACAGGGACTGTGATGCCTTTGTATGCTCATGCAATAATAGTCTAGTTAGTCCACTTTAATAATCAAAATATACTACAGCAGAAAACAATATTCGCAACATCTGGCTGCTTGGCTTATATGTCTTGAGAGCAGTAGCAGAAGATGTGTGCCTGTCACAGACATTCCCTTAATTATAAATGAAGCTTGGTTCATATTTGCAGATAGACCTGTTCTGAGTAGCAATGCTGCCTATTTCACATGTTGTTAGAGAATCCCTATAGGAATTGTGATACCTGTGAGTTGCAGTCTCATGCAAGCATCAACAATTTATTATCTTCATTGATATAACAATACTGCAATAAACGTTATTTCGGCAGATTGACAACTCAACTTTTATTCGAAGTATTAAGCCTAAGCCCTTCACAAAAAGAAATAAGATATGTACAGCAATCATAAATTCAATAACGTGTATTACAAAGTGTATAGTATTATATAAGAGAACTGCACTCAATAAGACTCCACATGATGACAGATTAAATTTTAACTAAAATTAATCTGTAACTTGACGAACAATCAGGACACCAGACCAAGAGTATCCAAAAAAAAAAAAATCAGTGATATCAAAACAGGCCTTTGCAAATTTGTAGATGAAATAGTAAAAAGTCTTATAGCAAAGCCATGTTTAGAGTCTAAAATTATTGATAATCGTAGGTCCCTTACACCTCTAAAATGACAGAAGTCAAAATTAAGCCACAATGTACAGAGTTTGCATAGTTTAACACTCCAGTCACATGTTCACTCAGTAGGTCAAAAGAACTCTTAAACCAGTATAAATACCCTTAATGAATATGCCAGAAATAGCATGAATCCCTGCACATCAGTGAATAAAAAAGACTCTAAGGATACAAGTTAAACATCCCATCAAGCTAGCAAAAAGTAAGGAGTCTGGCTAGCAAAATATAATAATAAACAAAGAATTTTTAGAAATGCTGGTAATCTAAGAATTTTAATAATTCAATATATATATATTTATCTGGCCAGACAAATAACTAGACGTTAAGCAACAGGAATCACTGACAATCTAAGATGCCAGTCATAGCTCTCAACCAATCAGGGACAAAGCCAGAAAAAAATCAGGAACAATAAGGGACACTTTTAAAATATTAGTGCTATTAACTTGAGACATTCACAGAATCAGAGCATATGAATTAATATACATTTTGTGAAGTAAAATAAGTCTACAACTCTTAATTATTGTCTTATTCATTAGGTGTCAAAACCTCTAAAGCCAGCTAT
Organism: Protopterus annectens; assembly: GCF_019279795.1. Taxonomy (NCBI): domain Eukaryota; kingdom Metazoa; phylum Chordata; order Ceratodontiformes; family Protopteridae; genus Protopterus; species Protopterus annectens. The sequence continues at coordinate 1,213,124,436 of NC_056726.1, forward strand.
GAAGGCAGAATTGTGGCAGACACTAAAAACAACCACAAAGCCTTCTATAGTTACATCAAGAATCTCCATGGCAATACCCAGTTTTTCTCTGAGTTACTGCACCATGGTACCTCCTATACTGAACCAACAGATATTGCCAACATACTGGCCAACATATTCAGTGCCAACTTTACCCCTCTCTCCTCCCCTAAAGGATCAATCACAACACCGGAGGAATGCCAGGTACCCAGCATTACTGCAGCACAGGTTATAGCTACACTGTCTAAGGCCAAGAATACAGCTTCCATGGGATCAGACAATATCCCTGGATGTGTTCTACATGAACTACAAAGTGAACTGGCACCACATCTGTATACCCTGTTCAGTCACAGCCTCACCTCAGGCTTTGTCCCTACTGAGTGGCGCACTGCTACAGTCATCCCTCTCTATAAAGGGGGAGCTACTACAGACCCTGGGAATTATCAACCCATTAGCCTGACGAGCCTGATATGTAAGGCTATAGAGCACATCATCATGGACCTAATTAACAATGTTATAGGAAATCTCCAAACTCTAGATCCCATGCAAATTGGTTTTGTGAAAGGTAGATCATGCCTGCTCAACCTGGTTGACTTCTTTGAGTCAGTCACCAGAGCTGTGGATGAGGGCAAGACAGTTCATACACCCTCCCTCGATCTGGCCAAGGCCTTTTATACCATTCCCCACTCAGGAATTATTGATAAACTCACCAGACTAGGCATCAACCCCTATATCACTAGGTGGGTTGCAAATTGGCTCACAAATAGAATCTACAGTGTGAAAGTAGCGGACTCCAAGTCAGACTGATGACCAGTCATGAGTGGAGTCCCACAGGAATCGGTCCTGGGTCCTCTCCTGTTTGACATCTACTTCTCAGAAGTCCAGGCCAACACGGAAGGACTCTGGCTGAACAAGTTCACAGATGACTGCAAGCTGGAAGCCATTATTAACTCCCCAAGTGATGTAGACATCCTACAGAAAGGCCTCACTATGATCAGTTACTGGTGTCGAAACCATGGCCTTAAGCTTAATGCAAAAAAATGCATTGTCATCCCCTTTGGGAAAAACTCAGTTCCCACTAATTATCACATCGATGGGAGCCTACTGAACATTGAAGGCTTTATAAGAGATCTGGGGACACAGGTTGACAGCAGCCTCTCCTTCGACCACCACATTGCCACTGTGGTCAGAAAGTCCTTCTATGTGGCACATCTCATTACCAAGGGTTTTGCATCTAAGAAGAAAGAGGTCATCATCTCTCTCTGCTCTTCCCTCATTAGGCCAGTCATTGAGTATAATGCCCCATTTGGCATGTACCTCACTAGATACATGCAACAGCTGGAAAGGCCACAAAAGTACCTCACAAAGAGGATCCTAGGCCTTAAACACATGTCCTATATGGATAGACTCATAAAACTCTAGCTATTCTCTGTCTCATATCATCTACTAAGAGGCAATCTCTGCTTGACTTACAAAGCCATGTCTGACCCAGCCCTGTTAGAAATGCTACATTTAAAAAAATTAAAATCCCTTTGCACTACATGCTCCAAAGACCTCAACCTCATTGCCACAATCAACAGAACATGCTGGAGGGACAGGTTCATAATCCAGAGGCAGCCTATGCTCTGGAATAGACTTCCCATACATGTCAAGCAGAGCACCTCACTGGCCCTCTTCAAGAGAAATCTTGATGAGTGGATGAGAAATAGAAAGTCCACCCCGGGGATCACTGCAGTGGCTCTACTTGATAGAGGCACTGGGAACTAACGTCAGGTGGCATGATGCCTGGGCGCTTCTATGGGCTAGGCTTGTAAATGCTCCAGGGCTATTCACCTAGTACACACCTATGAACCAACTTTCCTCCAAAAGTCACCAGTTTTAGGAGGGACAGAGCTAAAATTTGAATCAAAATCAGGGACAGTTCAGAGGTATGATGCCAGTGAAACAAGGTGTTTACCAATAAAATATGCTAACAGAAAAGACATGGCTTTGTAAAGCAGAGGGCTGGAGCCCTAACTGTGACTTAGGTGACCTGGGTTCAGTTACTGGCTCTGGCAGCTGAGGATCCTGATTTGGGGGGGAGTAAAAGGGAATGATCTTCTTTTATTCCCTGGAAGTTGGATGGTGCAATTTACTCAAAGACTCTGGATCATGTAGTTTCCCTAGGGGAATCGGAAGAAACATCACTCATGCTACCTATGAGAAAATAACCCTTGTGAAAGGGATGTCCTTCATCCTTCGATGGAGCCATTTCACCTTCACTAGGTGTGTGGAAGGAATAGGGTGCATAAAGAAAAATTCAAACCGCCCATTATAGCTGCCTGAATGATAACCCCTCTCAGTCATTTCTCACCGTAGTTATGGAAAATGAAGGGGACTATACACCAAGAGAAGGTCCTAATGATTATTTATTTAACGTTTGTTTGCCAGAATAGTCCGACTGGACAACAAGTGTTCGTTTACAGAGAGAAGAAAAAATTTACAGAAGAGACATTACAGAGTAGCAGCATTCAGATTGTAGTCTTTACAGCCATTGGTATACAATAAGAGGATATTCCCCCTTTTGGTTGAAAATACAAGTGTACAAAATATACAACGAGAGTAGATAAGAACCTGGCAGAGTATTGCAAGATATTTCACAACTGAATAAGTGTATATAAATGTTTAAGTTTTCCATATATACATTCAAGCAAATGTAGATGTAAGAGTATACATATATATATATATATATATATATATATATATATATGTATGTGTATATATATATATATATATATATATATATATATATATATATATATATATATATATATATGCATACACATGCACACACACACACACACACACACACACACATTAATATATATATATATATATATATATATATATATATATATATATATATATATATATATATATATATATATATATTTATATACACAGGGTGAAAAGGATTAAAAATAGTCCAACTAGTAGTGAAATATCACTGAGTCAGCAGTATAACAAATGAAAAACAACACTTCAAGTATAAATGAAAGCCTCACTAAATACCAGAAACCTCATATGTTAGAATTCAACAACTGTCTACAGTGGTCTTAGGTTCATAGGTTCATAGGTTCGTACTAGGCTATCTGCCCTAGGGCATTTATAAGCCTAGCCAGAGTGTTTACAACCACCCCTTTGAGCTACCACCATTTAGGGTTTAGTTTACTGTGCCTCTGTCTAGTAGTGACACAGAGATGACCCCCAGAGTTAATTCACGATCTCCCATCCACTTGTCAAGATTTCTCTTGAATAGAGTTAGTGAGGGGCTCTGCCTAACATGGACTGGCATTCTGTTCCAGAGTGTAGGGAACCTCTAGGTTATGAATCTGTCCCTCCAGCATGTCCTATTTATTTCTGTGTTGAGGTTCAAGTCTCTTGTTCTCGTGGCTCTGATGGATTTGGATTTTCTGAGTTGGTGCATGTCCATTAATTCCGGATTGGTCATGGCCTTGTCGTTAGACAGAATCTCTATGAGTAGTGCCGGTATGCGACTGAATAGAGCTGGAGTTTCTTCAGCCGGGCAGCATATGACATATGTTTGAAACCCTTTATCCTCTTGGTGAGGAACTTTTGGGGTCTTTCCAACTGCTGCAGGTGTCGGGTAAGATACATCCCAAATGGGGCATTGTACTCAATCATTGGCCTGATAAGAGAAGAGTACAGGGGCACAATGACCTCTCCTGATCTAGATGTGAATCCCTTCATGATAAGGTGGGCAATATAGAAGGTCTTCCTAACCACTTTGGCAATGTGAGTGTCAAATGAGAGGTTACTGTCAACTTGGGTCCCTAGGTCCCTGATTACCTCTTCTGTACTTAATGGATTACCACCTATGTGGTAATTTGTGGGTACCTTGTTTTTCCCAAAGGGTATGACTATATATTTTTTGGCGTTCAGCTTAAGGCCATGGCTCTGGCACCAATTATCCGTTTCTATGAGGCCTCTCTGAAGGATGCTAGTGTCCGATGGAGTATCAATTATGGCGCCCAGTTTGCAGTCATCTGCGAACTTTGTCAGCCACAGTCCTCCTATGTTTGCCTGCACCTCGGAAAAATAAATGCCGAACAAGAGGGGTCCCAGGACTGAGCCCTGTGGGACACCGCTTGTGACCAGCTTAGAGTCTGACATGGCTCCAGCAACTCTGACTCTGTGGGTTCTGTCATTGAGCCAGTTTGCAACCCATCTTGTGACATATGGGTTTACATTTAAGCTGGTGAGTTTGTCTATGATGCCCGAGTGGGGTATTGTGTCGAAAGCTTTTGCAAGGTCAAGGTAGGCTGTGTGAAGTGCCTTTCCCTCATCAATGGCCTTAGTGACTGTTTCAAAAAAGTCGACCAAGTTCAAAAGGCAGGATCTGCCCTTGACAAAGCCAAATTGGGTAGGATCCAATGTCTGTAAGTCCCCAATATCTTTGTTTATGAGTTCCATAATGATCCTCTCCATAGATTTGCAGACCAGGCTCGTCAAGCTTATGGGGCGGTAATTTCCAGGGTCCGTAGAAGCACCGCCTTTGTGGAGTGGGACCACTGTTGCCTTACGCCACTCTTTGGGTACGTATCCTGTAGTAAGGCTAAGATTAAACAGCAGCTTTATGTGTGGGTTTAGTTCCTTTTGGAGTTTATGTAGCACACAGCCCGGGACACCGTCTGGTCCCATTGATGCTGTGTTTTTAGCTTTAGAGAGGGTGGCTCTCACCTTGGCATCTGAGATGTTAGGGAGGCTACACTCTGCTGGGATAGATATTTCTCCTTTTGGGGGGGAGGGGGAGGAGAAATTTGCACTGAACCTGTCTGCCAGAATGTTGGCAATGTCTGTGGGTTCAGTGTATTTTGTGTCATTTTGGACTAACTCTGAGCATATCTGGGAGTTTCCACCCAGGTTTCTAACATAGCTAAAGAAGGCCTTGTGATTGTCTTTTGTGTCTTTTGCGATTTTTCTCTCAAAGTTGGCCTTGGATGATTTTATGAGTGATTGTAGTTTTTTGCTAGTACTGATCAGAGATGCCTTCCCTTTTAGGCATTTTGCTCTGTCATGTAGTAGCTTCCTCCTCCTGTTGTAAAGTTTGTTTATGGCTGGGGTCCACCAGACCGGGCGCCTGCCTTTGGGGTAATGGGTCTTGGTTTTATTTGGGATTGCATGATCCATGCATTCTTGAAGGTGCTCGTAGAAGGCATTTGTAAAGGATTCAGCAGTGTGGGTTGTGGTTTCCACTGGCCCAGGGGCCTTGAAGGATACCACTTCAGTCTTAAGAAGTGTGAATTTGGCTTTTGAGAAGTTATTCACTGTGGTCTTTTGTGCAGGGGGTGGGGGCAGGATGTGGATTTCCAGTGAGATTAATTTATGGTCTGATCTCACCAATGAGGGATATACTTCCGGTGTGGAGCATTTTGTCCCCATGTTTGTGATGATCAGGTCTAGTATATTATCTTCTCTTGTGCGAATGGTGACTAGTTGTTCCATCGCATTTGAGTTTATGAATTCTAGGAACCTTTCGGCTAGGGTGTTGGGGCTTGAGTAATGTTCCCAGTCTATGTTTGGGTAGTTGAAGTCTCCCAATATGATGGTATTTGGAGAGACATTCATACTCTCCAGTGTCTTCAGGAAGGCTGTGTGGGGTTCCTGAGTTTGAGAGGGTGGTCTGTAGCATGCTACAAACTGTAGAGCAGTTTTGCCTATGGTTAGTTGCACCTGGATGGTCTCCGATGCTTCGTGCATTGCCACTAACCTGGAGGTGTGGGTATCTTTGATGAATATGGATACTTCCCCTCCTTTTGTGGTTCGGTCCAAGTTTTGGGGCCGAAAAGCATGATATGAGGTAGAACCTGATAGTGCTGGGGTGCTCTCAGGAGCCTTGAACCAGGTTTCAGTCACTGCACAGACATCAATGTTCTCCATACTGAGGAGGGCTTCAAGAGCGTGCATCTTGAGGTTTAGACTTCTGGCATTGAGCAGCATTACCCTTAGTTTTTTTCCACTTGTGTTTTCTATGGAGGTAGGTTTGTCATTTGAGCCTTGCCTAAAAAAGGCACTATGGGGGTGGCAAGAGACTTGGCCAATATCCGGAAGCCCAGGGGTGACAGGTGCAAGCCATCCCTTGTGGAGCAGCGTGGCTTGTCAAGCATGTCATCCCAAGCAGACAGACATTGGATCCCCTTAGAATGACACCAGTAATTAAGCCAATTGTTAAAACTGATCATTTTGTCTTTGTACTGTGGCATCATTCTTGGTGAGGGTAAGATGCTGCTCAGGGTCAGGATCATACCGGCCTGGGCTACATAATCAGAGAGCTCCTCTATGTCTCTTTTCATGTAGTCCAGGGAGGTACATCTCAGGTCATTCACACCGGCATGGACAATGACTGAGTCATATTTGTACTTGCTGTGGAGTGACCTGAGTGCTTGTGTTATGTGGTGGATTCTAGCACCCGACAGGCAGCTTACTGTGACCTTTTCCTTGTTCAGTCTGGTGAGCGGGACGTCAGTGTGTCTGACTATGGAGTCACCTATTACAAGTGTGTCTGGCATGTTGTTTGGCCTTAAGGGCTGTGACTGTTTAGCACACTGACTTTGTGAACTATGTGTTGCATGTGCTATGTCTTGAGGTGGCAGTTGCTTGGGTGTCTGCTTTGGAGGCCTCTGTTGTTTTGGTAGATTTTTAATCAGCGCCTCAGAATATGTTTTTGTGTGTTTATGTGTTTGGTTTGCAGTTGTGATAGTTCTATGTGAGACTGGGTTTGTGGTGTGCGTGGTTACCTTCTCCTCCTGACTGGTCTTGCCAGTACTGAGTTGAGAGAGCTCAGCCTCCAGTTTGGCTATATAGTTGCATCTCTTGCATATATTTGTATTTGTTGGGAGGAGGACAGGGTTGTCTGTGTACATGAGGCAATTGTAACATTGCCTCAAGATTCCCAGATTCACCAGCTGAACAGGAGAGGACGCCAGCAACTGACCCTTCGACATGCTAGAATAGTGAAAAAGATTGCTGTGTAACTGAGTCAGAAAGGACCTATAGGGAAATGGGTACTCAAGGGAATTTAGGTGAATAAAGTACTTTCTTTTGTTTAAGAGTGCTTTTACCTGTATAAAAATGCTTTAGGAGCAAGTGCTGAACTTTTCAGATAGAGAATAGGCTGTTTAGATTGCAAGTAGAGCAGTTCTAAGGGAAAAATTGAATAGCAGACTTTACAGAGCCAGAAATAGTTTATACTTGCTTAACCGGCGCTGCCCGATGCTGCTGTATGAGCAACTTCGCGCAAAATCGCGCAAAAGTGCGCAAAAACAGGCTTTATAGCAGGGGGTTGAAAAGAGCCAGGAATTGACCCAAGATGGCCAATAAACTACAAGTTGCTGGGCTGGAACCACTCCTCTAGGGACAAATAGGTTGCTCAGTGCTCCCCACTCCCACTGGTGAACAAAGAAGCTTCCTCTTATCCAAATAAGGATATGGATAGCACAGGAACTAAGACAAAGCCCAGAGATCAGCAAAATCTGAAGACTGGACTATTCTAGTTCAGTAAGGCGGGAAAACAAGGATTTTTTTTTGTTTTTTTCTTTTTTTACAGAGACAGAAGAAAAAGATACAGTAGCAAACAGTAAATGTTATAAAATGGCTAGCGCACTTGAGTGTGTTAGCCTAACAGTTAAATTAAACAAAAATAACTTTTAAAGTGCAAACAGTTTAGAAACAACACAGGTACAGTATAAACAATATGCAGAGCTGTTTTTTAGGCAAAATGCAGTCGAGATACAGTAGTTAAAGCGAAAGCCAGAAAAAATACTTAAAAATCAAGGAAAGTCACTCTTTCACTCTCTGCTGCTTGTAGAACTCTGCAGGACACCACAAGGAGCTGTGCTGAGTCATATACAAGTGAAAAAGCGCGCAAAAATGGGCTTTATAGCAGGGGGTTGAAAAGAGCCCGGAATTGACCCAAGATGACCAATAAACTACAAGTTGCTGGGCTGGAACCACTCCTCTAGGGACAAATAGGTTGCTCAGTGCTCCCCACTCTCACTGGTGAACAAAGAAGCTTCCTCTTATCCAAATAAGGATATGGATAGCACAGGAACTAAGACAAAGCCCAGAGATCAGCAAAATCTGAAGACTGAACTATTCTAGTTCAGTAAGGCAGGAAAACAAGGATATTTTTTTGTTTTTTTTTTCTTTTTTTTTACAGAGACAGCAGAAAAAGATACAGTAGCAAACAGTTTAATAGTTTAGTACTAGGCTATCTGCCCTGGGGCATTTGTAAGCCTAGCCATAGTGATGTGGCTTTTGCCACCCCATGAAATGGTACAAAAATGTACAGAATAAATTTAGAATATTGTGCCTTTGTCTAGTAGTGACACAATGAAGGTCCCCTTATATAATAGAATTAGTTTACTGTGCCCCTGTCTAGCAGCGACACTGATGTGACCCCTAAGGTAAACTTACGATCTCCCATCCACTCATCAAGATTTCTCTTGAAGAGAGTCAGTGAGGGGCTCTGCCTAATATGAACTGGGATCTTGTTCCAAAGCATGGGAAGCCTCTGGGTTATGAATCTATCCCTCCAGCATGTCCTATTCATACTTGTGCCGAGGTTTAAGTCTTTAGCTCTCGTGGTCCTGATGGATTTGTATTTTTTGAGGTGGAGCATGTCCATCAGATCCTGATTGGACATGGCCTTGTACGTCAGGCAGAGATCACCTCTGAGCAGGCGGTATGCTACTGAATAGAGCTGAAGTTTCTTTAGTCTGGAAGAATAAGACATATGTTGGAGACCCTTGATCTTCTTGGTGAGGTACTTTTGTGGTCTCTCCAGCTGTTGCAAATTCCGTGTGAGGTACATACCAAATGGGGCATTGTACTCAATCATGGGTCTGATGAGGGAGGAGTATAGGGGTATAATGACATCCTTGGATCTGGATCTGAATCCCTTCATGATGAGGTGTGCAAGGTAAAATGTTTTTCTAACCACTTTGGCAACATGGGTGTCAAATATATATAAAACGGCTAGCGCACTTGAGTGTGTTAGCCTAACAGTTAAATTAAACAAAAATAACTTTTTAAAGTGCAAACAGTTTAGAAACAACACAGGTACAGTATAAACAATATGCAGAGCTGTTTTTTAGGCGAAATGCAGTCGAGATACAGTAATTAATGCGAAAGCCAGAAAAAATACTTAAACATCAAGGAAAGTCACTCTTTCACTCTCTGCTGCTTGTAGAACTCTGCAGGACACCACGAGGAGCTGTGCTGAGTCGTATACAAGCGAAAAAGTGGGCATAAATGGGCTTTATAGCAGGGGGTTGAAAAGAGCCAGGAATTGACCCAAGATGGCCAATAAACTACAAGTTGCTGGGCTGGAACCACTCATCTAGGGACATATAGGTTGCTCAGTGCTCCCCACTCCCACTGGCGAACAAAGAAGCTTCCTCTTATCCAAATATGGATATGGATAGCACAGGAACTAAGACAAAGCCCAGAGATCAGCAAAATCTGAAGACTGGACTATTCTAGTTCAGTAAGGCGAGAAAACAAGGATTTTTTTTGTTTTTTTGTTCTTTTTTTTTACAGAGACAGAAGAAAAAGATACAGTAGCAAACAGTAAATGCTATAAAACGGCTAGCGCACTTGAGTGTGTTAGCCTAACAGTTAAATTAAACAAAAATAACTTTTTAAAATGCAAACAGTTTAGAAACAACACAGGTACAGTATAAACAATATACAGAGCTGTTTTTTAGGCAAAATGCAGTCGAGATACAGCAATTAAAGCGAAAGCCAGAAAAAATACTTAAAAATCAAGGAAAGTCACTCTTTCACTCTCTGCTGCTTGTAGAACTCTGCAGGACACCACGAGGAGCTGTGCTGAGTTGTATACAAGCGAAAAAGCACGCAAAAATGGGCTTTATAGCAGGGGGTTGAAAAGAGCCCGGTATTGACCCAAGATCTTTATTTATTTATCTATCTGTTTTTGACTGGGTTAGTCCCACTAAGCTAGTGGCCTCTTTTTTGGGGGGAGAACTGAGGTGCTATTTATACTACTAAGGTAAATTTGACCAGGGCATCAGGGAACTTCCCCAACAGTTTTCAATAGGCGCCATGGGATCTTTTACATCCACCTGAGCTACCACCAACTTAGGCAGATGGGTCTTTGGTTTAATATCTCATCCAAGGGATGAAATGAGCTAAGCCAGAGTTAATTCAGAAATACAATTATAATATAAAGTGTTTCCAAATGGTTACAGAATTGCAAACACAGAACAAGCATTAGGGAGTCAGTCAATCCAGCAAGTGGAACTGAATTGGTTTAAAACTGTTGGAGAAAATGCCACTGCAACAAAAAAATATTTTCTCAAGGAACAAAAGTAAAAATAAAGTTAAATAATGTTTTGTCCACTGGCAGTAAATAGTTACAGCCTTAGACTGACTGCATAAAAAATGGGTCTGTTGGCTACTTTTGTTTTAGAACTGTATGAATTTCAGTGCCTTGTTATTTCTAGACTCTAGAGGTATTCTCTGTGCACCATATAAATTCCACCACATATAATATATGTTTCTGTGCTTATAATAGACAGAGACAGTCATAAGAGGCCTGGTTTCTTATGTGGACAATTTTTACTCTCATTCCATCATCATGTTTATGCCCTAGTTAGTAAATCCTTCTATCTGGTCCTGTTAATTACCAAGGGGCTATTTACAAGAGCCAAAGAAGTCATCCTACTCCTGTAGTCCCCCCTTACCAGACCTATCATTGAACATAGTGACCATTTTGGTATGTACAATTCCAAGCATACCACTCAGAACGAAAGGGCCCAAAGACTTCTGACCAAGAAAATTAAATGTCTTAAATCATTCAATTATCCAGAAACACCCAGTAGCCTACTATCTGCTCTGAGGTGACCTGTGTCTAGTCATTCAAGCCATGAAAGACCCAGTTCTATCTGACCTCCTTTATCTTTGCAAAACCAGTGCTTTTACAAGCACCTGCACTAGAGACCTAAATTTACAGCAAAACATAAAGAAGACTTTTTGGAAAGATAGGTTCCTAACACAGTGTATTCCCATCCTTTGGAATAAGTTGACACTAAAGGTCAAGCAAAAGACTAGTTTGACTACCTTTAAGGCTAGTCTTTATGAGTGGATGGGTAGACACACATTTTCACCAATCCTATCACATAAGACCTTGCTCGATTTGTGAGGTAAGCAGTATTAGGTGCTTGTTACATTTATCTACTTAAAGGTGTATATAGCTCGGTATCTTATGTTTGTCTGGTTAAAGGTGTATACTGTTAGGTATCTTAACGTTTCTCTACTTAAAGCTATATATAGTTTTGCATCTTACGTTTGTCTACTTAAAGGGGTTTAAAACTATGCATCTTATGTTTGTCTACTTGAAGGTGTTTATAGCTAGGTATCTTATGTTTGTCTACTTAAAGGTGTATATACCTAGGTATCTTACTTTTGTCTACATAAACGTGTATACAGCTAGGTATCTTCCATTTTTCTACTTAAAGGTGTATAGAGCTCAGTATCTTATGGTTCTAGAAATTGCTTGCCTAGTACTATTCATATGTTCTTACTTATAAAATTGAAATTTCATACTTTTTAACTGTATTGGCATAAAAAAGACAATGAGAAGATTATATTTTCATTAAAATGCTGACGCAGATGCTCTTTTGCATTTAATCAACCACAGTGTACAGCCCCCCAATAAAATGAACACACACACACACACACACACACACACACACAAACACAGAAACACACACATACACACATACAGATATCAAAGCACTGCATTATAAAATATGTTACATTCACACATACCTGCAACAATACCCTCAGTAAGATGCATATAAATAAACATAAAAATAAATAACTAATTAATAAGTTAATAAGAATCCTATATACACAGTGACAAAACTAATTAAAATGTACCCACCAAATAAAACTAAATAAATAAATCATTCCCTATAGGCAAAACTGGTTACAAGTGCATATCCAAACATATCAGCAAGTGAATGTTTAAGGACAAAAACTTGGAGAGTTTATTGATGTTATTTTATTATTGGACTCTGAGTATTTTATTTTTACCTTGGATTTGTCTGCTGTGGGTATTCTGTTAATAGAATAGTGGGAATACTAGAATTGGTTAAACTGTTTTGTCTGTAGAAATGTATCATCATAATCATCATCAACCCCCATTTTCCATTTTCTACAGCAGCTGGGGCATTTTTCCATTTTCTACAGCAGCTGGGGCATTTTTCCATTTTCTACAGCAGCTGGGGTATAGTGTCACTTGTTGCCATCTCTCCCTGTTCAAATTCTGAAATATTTCTTGGTGTTCAGCTTTCTTCTTTCCTGTTCCTGTGGCCTTATGCTTTTTGTAAATGTCCTTTGAATTTTTTTTATCGCCCTTTTAAAAATATCTCTCTTCAGCTTGTTTGATTATTTTATTATAGGGACATCATGTTAACATCTGTTGATTATTTATTTAATCTATTTATCTACTTGTTTTTAGAGTCTCTATTATATTACAAATAACTTCATTCTATAATATTTTTCACTAAACTATTGTACTAGACCCATTGCTTGATTTTCAACTACATGTTACTGTTTAATAAATTAAGAGTTTATTTTAATAAGTTTGAAGTTAAGTTTGCAGTGGATTACAACATATATGCACAGTTAAGGGGGGAAAAGCTAACACTAAAAATATATTAAGTACCCACAGAATAATAAATAAATAAATAAATACATACATATATAAGGAGGTGCAGACCCTGAGTCCACCTAGGAATCCAATCCATCACAGGTCACATAGAATGTATTTATTTATTTACTTATTGCATTTGTTTACCAGGAAAGTCCACTGGGCCTAAAAGAGACCATTTTCAGTGGAGGCCCGGGGAGAAAAGCTCCAACGAGATACAGAAAAAATATAAACATTAATTGGTACAGAAGTAGAAACAGTGTTACAGATAGTAAATACAGTAACATATACAGAATATGTCAGAATATACGCATAAAAGCAGGAATCTAGTTTGTTTGATTACAGTAATATATACAGAAACTATACATTAAAGCAGAATTCAATGAATTCAATCAGAGAGGTATAAACAGAGATATATCAATCAGTATTATTGTTCCAGTATCAACAAGTGAAGATAAAAATAAAAAAATAAATATGGAGAAAGTATCATCAGTCACTAGTAGTAAAAGACATAGGAGTTTAGTAATCATATAAGGAGAGTGAAGAGGTTAGGTTATATGATGAATTATAGTTATAGAATGATGCACATTGCTATCCATGTCACCTCATCCTAAACCTAACTAAATCTTAAAACCTACCAGTCCACACAAAAAGTCATTAAAAACCCATCTAAATCATAAAACTTACCAGTCCACACAAAAGTCATTAAAAACCCATCTAAACTGTAAAACCTACCAGTCCATACAAAAAGTTATTAAAAATCCAGCTAAATCGTATAACCTACCAGTCCACATAAAAGTCATTAAACATGAAATAAAAATTTGCTTACAAAATAAGAAACCTAATATTAACTAAAATGAAAAAAAGTCATAGCCATGATTCTCTAACTCCTTAAGATAGTTCAGGATATCCCCATGACCAATCAAAACTTTAAGCACCAGGTGGTCATAAGGATGAGAACTGCATGGAGGAACCACGGAGCTATTGGAGACAATTTGATGGTCCTGTGTGCAGGATGAAAAAAATATTAAGCAAAAAAAAAAAAAAATACCTGATGTAGCCAGGTGTTACTACATGTTCATAGGTTGTTCCTAGGCTATCGAGCTCTAAGGCCATTACAAGCCTAGCTGTACACCCCAAACAGTTTGGATCCTAAGCATCATGGATATCTATGGGGGGAGGCATGTTATTAGAGAGGTAACTAAGGATTTGTAGGGGATGTTAGTTAGGATAATATTTTTCTTATTGGTGACCTCTGTGGGGATCATTTGGAATACATCTGTCTCTCCAGTACATTCTGTTTATGTCACAAGCAAAGTTTAGATCTCTGGATCTAGTGTTTCTGTTGTTGTTTGTTTTGCACATGTGCAACAGATCCAACAGGGCTGGGTCTGAGGAAACCCTGTAAGCCATTCACATATTCCCTCTCAACAGCCTGTAGGAGACTGAATCCAGAGACAGAGCCTTTAGGTAATCAGTGTAGGACAGGGTATCGATGCCCTGAATTCTCCTGGTGAGAAACCTTTGTGGGCATACCAACTGTTGTAGGGCATTGTATTCAATGATAGGTCTGATAAGGGACAAGTAGAGTGCTACTATAACTTTCTTGGCCCTAGATGTCACACCCTTACCTATAAGATGGGTGACACAGAATGATTTTCTTACCATCTTAGCCACATGGTGGGCAAAGGCCAGATTTCTGTCTACATAACTTCCCAGATCCCTTACTACTGGGTTGACTGTTAGGGGTGTTTAATTTATGTAGCAATTAATGCAGGTTGACAGTTTCTGAAAGGGCATTATAATGCATTTTTTGGCATTGAGGTTTAGGCTATAGCTTTGCCACACGTCATGTGTTAAACCCTATTGCAAGTTGCCGTTGTCTTTAGGGGATCTATAATAACTCGCAATTTACAGTCATCTGCAAACTTGGTGAGCCAGAGGCCTTGAACATTACCCTTGACTTCCCAAAAGTAGATGCCAAACAGATGTGTGCCCAGCACGGAGCCAAGGGGTACTCCACTGGTGACGTGTCTGTTAGTGGAGGTGGTGTCAACAATCCTGACTTCTCAGATCCTTTTTGTGAACCAGCCAGCAATCCAGTGAGATATGTAGGGATTTATGCATAGCTCAGAGAGCTTGTCAGCAATTACTGAATGGGATATTGTATTGAATGCCTTGGCTAGGTCAAGACATGAAGTATGCACAGCTTTACCCTCATCCATTGCCTTGGTAACCCTCTTAAAGACGTCTGCCAGGTTAAGTAGGCATGACCATCTCTTAACAAGCCATATTGGGATGGGTCCAGTATCTGTAGGTTGATAATGTCCTTATTTATCATTTCC
The DNA here is from genome assembly GCF_019279795.1 of Protopterus annectens. Lineage (NCBI taxonomy): Eukaryota > Metazoa > Chordata > Ceratodontiformes > Protopteridae > Protopterus > Protopterus annectens. The sequence goes on from NC_056726.1 coordinate 1,213,139,538, forward strand.
ATGATAATTCATTCCATGGCTTTGCATGTTAAGCTTGTTAGACTGATGGATCTGTAGTTGCCTGCATCAGATGATGCTCCACCTTTGTGGAAGAGAATGGCTGTTGCAGCCCTCCATTCACTTGGAACATAGCCTGTTTCAAAGCTGTACTTGAAGTGTGCCTCGAATGGTCCTGATAGGTCATGTTTTAGACTGTTCAGGAGATAACCAGAGATGATGTCAGGAACCATGGAGACGGTGTTGTTAGCTTTAGTAACTGCTGCCAGCAACTTGTACCTGCTAATCAATGGAGGTAGTATGTTGAGGGGATTTTACCTGCTGGATCTGGGGAAAATGGAGGTGGGGGTATGAGCTGAAGTTATCAGCCTGTAGATTTGCTATGTCACCCTGACTGGTGACGGTGGTACCATTCATCACCAACTCAGCACAGTGCTATGTGTTACCTTCAAGGATCTGGCCAGAGCTGAAGAAGGCCTTCTGATTGTCCTTAGTCAATGAGGGTATCTTGACCTAGTAGTTGGCCTTGTTGGACTTAAATAGACCTAGTAGTTTCTTGTTTTGTTGTATAAGAGAACACTTGGCTTTAAGGAAGTTGATCTTTCTGATTTTGACTATGAATTGTCTTTTTTTGCTATATACCCTGTTTAGGGGAGGATTCCACCTGTGGGGTTTATTTTTAGTGTTTGTTTTGGGTTTACATTTTTATTTATTTTATTTATTTTCAGTTTGATTACCGGGGAAGTCCATTGGGCCATGAAGTACCCATTTTCAGTGGAAGCCCAGGGAGAAAAGCTCCAAAGGCAGTACAATCAAGGTTACATAATGCAAGAGATAATAATACAATGTCAAAAACAGTTAAGAAGATGTGAAATGCAGAGTATAGGTAGTGCAATCAAGGTTACATAATGCAAGTGATAAAAATACAATGTCCAAAGCAGTCAAGAAGCTGTGAAATGCAGAGTATACATAGAAGATTTTTTTTTTTTCCGGTAAGTACAGCAGCCGCTATGTAGCCATTCCCATGTTTGTATAAGATTTCTGTGAATAATTCTTTATAGTTAGCTATGGTCTTGGGCATAGGGGGAGTCTTGAATTTTGAAAAACTGAAACTGAATAGGATGTAGTTTGCCTTAGAATAGTTCTTTCCTAACTGTTACTGGTTTATCTTGGCTTACCAGGTTGATTTTTGCTTCAAAAGACATAGTATTGTGGTCTGGCCTCACCAGTGAGGATGTGACATGGGGGGGGTTACAATGCTCATCCATGTTGGTAAGTACCAAATCTAGTATGCTTGATCCTCTGGTTGGAGCATGCACTATCTGTTACAGGTTGCTTGTGTTAATAAAGTCCAGAAAGCATTGTGCCTGTGAGTGTGAGGCAGTGTAAGTTTTCTAGTCTATTGAGGGGTAGTTAAAGTCACCCACAAATAGGGTGTTTGACTGGATGGTAAGCATCTCTAGTAGGTTTGTGTAAGAGTCATGAAACTCAAGGGGCATAGATGGTGGCCTATACCTAGCCATGATATGATGAGAGACCTTATCTATGGTGACTTACCCATGGATGAACTCCATGGTATCAACCTGTTTAAGCATCCTAGAGGTATGTTTTTCGCTAATGTGGATCACTGAATTTCCACCTTTACCCCCAGTCTGTGCTGTTGTTGGTCTAAATGTGTAGAATGCTATGTAGCCTTGCACTGCCCGAGTATGTTCTTCAGCTTTAAACCAAGTCTTGTTCACAGTACAGATGTCTGCATTCTCCAGAGTGAGGAGAGCTTGAAGGGTGCGGAGTTTTTTTTTCTGCGCCTAGCACTGAGCAGTAACACCTTAAGGTTACTTGGAGACTTTTTTCCACAATGTTTGTATTTTGTCTTTTTGGCATTGGCTAAAAAAGGGTCTAAGGAGGTGGATAAAGTTTTTGCTAATACCTAAAAGCCTGGGGGGGGGGGGGTGACAGGTTTCAAATTCAAAGAAACGTTATTGTCATTTAGGAAACACAAGTGTTACCTAAATGAAATTTCTAGACTCAGCTTTTTACAGAGAAAACAAACACAAAAAGACAGACATGATAGGTATTAAAGAATAAACAATAATTGTAGTACAAAAGTAAATATCTAGGTAGCTGACGCACATGCTTGTACACTATTTATATACACTGGACAACACTGAATACTAAGGGATTAACACATAAAAAGAAAAGTATACTATATACAAAAGTGAGATTGGGTGATATTGCACATAAGTAAGTGATTGGAATTGCACTTGAAGAAAATATATCAATTTCAGTATGCAATAAATAAATAGAATTACTGTATAAAAACAAAAAAGAAAAAGAATGAGAGTGTAACAATCTGTTATCATTTTGATACATCCAGATTTACATCTACATTAATGAGTCTTATTGCATTTGGATAAAAACTGTTCATGAATCTGGAGGTCCTGCAGCGGATACTCCATAACCTTCTACCAGAAGCAAGTTTAATGAACCAACCATACACTGGATGAGATGTGTCATTCAGTATTTTGCGGGACGTCTTTTTACATCTCATTTAAAGAGCTCCTGTAAGGTAGGAAGACTAGTGCCCTCCTGTAAGGTAGGAAGACTAGTGCCCACAATCTTTACTGCTGTTCTTATTATTATTTGCAGCTTCCTCCTTTCAGCCATTGTGTTATTACCGAACCATACAGTGCAGTTGGTGGTGATAATGCTCTCGATGGCTCCTCTGTAGAAGGTATTTAGAGGATTCATAGAGAGCTTTGCTTTTCTCAGCCTTCTCATGAAGTGTAGTCACTGGTGGGCTTTTTTAATTATCTGGCCTGTGTTTGTACTCCAAGAAAGATCCTCTGACATATGTACCCCCAGGAACGTTGTAGTTTGGACTCTCACCACTTCTTCGCAATTGTTCTTGAGGAGCAGGTGCATCGCAGAGCTCTTTCTGAAGTCAATACTAATTTCTTTTGTTTTATTGATGTTCAGGTCCAAATTGTTATCGCACCATTCAATCAGGGAGTTGACCCCATTCCTATACCCACTCTCATCATCACTACTGTGGTGTCATCTGTGAATTTAATGATTTGGCTGTTGCTAGCTTTCACAGAGCAGTCATGGGTAAGGATTGTGAACAGTAGAGGCTCAGCACACAATCCTGGGGTACACCGGTGTTGATTGTAATACTCCCTGAAGTGTCATTACCAGCACAGGTCCTTTGTGGTCTTCCAGTCAGGAAATCGAGGATCCAGTTGCACAGACCTATTGAAAGCAGAGCTGAAATCTATAAACAGCAGCCTGGCATAGTTGTTCTTCTCTTTAAGATGCTCCAATGTGAGGTGAAGTGCCACCAAAATGGCATCAGTTGATCTGTTTGCCAAGTAGGCAAACTGCAATGAGTCAAAGGATTGGGGTAGTGCTGTAGTCAAATGCCTTTTAACCAGTCTTTCATAGCATTTCATTACATTTGATGTAAGGGCCACCAACCTGTAATCATTTCGGCAGGTGAGGTTGGATTTTTTGGGCAGAGGGATTATGTTGATAACTTTGAAGCATGCTGGTACTTTTCCTGGACCAGTGAGGTATTGAGGATGTCCATCAGGACTGTGCTCAGTTGGTCTGCACAACCTTTCAGTACTTTCCCCAGAATGTTATCAGAGCCAGCAGCCTTCCTGGGGTTCACTTTTCTCAATTGGTTCCTTACATCCACAGCACTGAAGTTAAGTACTGCCTCCTTTTGGTCATTGAGAAGCTTTACAGCCTCCAGGTTGTTTTTCTCTTCAAATCTGCCATAAAATGTGTTTACATTGTCCAGAAATTCAGTGCTATCATTGCACTGAGTCTGAGCTGACTTGGTCTTGTAGTCAGTTAGCTGTTGAATACCATGCCACAGGCTTGTGCAGCCCATCCTTGGCAAAGCAGCATGGTTTGCTGAACATGTTCACCCATGCTGAGAGATATTAGATCCCCCTGGTGTGACATCAGAAAATGAACCAATAAAATCCATCATTTTAAATTCATACTGAGGCATCATTCTTGGTGAAGATAGAGTGCTACTCAATGCAAGACCCATACCTATTTGTGACACATATTCTGAGAGATCTATTATGTCTCTTTTCATATAATCTAGTGAGGTATGTCTCAGGCCATTTACACTTACTTGGACTATTACAGAATCATATCAGTGCCTGGGGTGCAGTGACTTGTGTATGTACATGATATTGTGGATTGTGGCTCCAGATAGGCAAATAACTGTTATCTTCTCCTTGTCTGACCTTGTGAGTGGGGTATCTGTGTCACACAATGGAGTTCCCAATGACAAGAGTATTAGGTAAAGTATATGCTTGTCTTATGGGCTTTGCACATGGGGGACCATTAGGTGTAGGCTTATGTCAGATGTTTGGTGTTGCTTCTGGTGTATATTACAGTGGTTGCTGAGGAGCAGTGTTGCCATTATGTGGCTTTTGGGGTCTTTGAGATTTGACAAAGTTTCATTTAAGCACCTCAGCGTAAAACAATCTGTGTGTGTGTGTGTGTGTGTGTGTGTGTGCGTGTGTGCGTGTGTGTATGTGTGTGTATATAATGTGGGTATTCCTGACAACTTCATTTGTATGTGAGATATTTGTCGCCAAAGAAGTTGTGTATTTACATTTCTCACATATCGTGTTATTTTCTTTAATGATTAACTGGTTGTCTGGGAATGTAAGAAAATTGCTACTTTGCCTTAGGATGTACATATCTACCAAACTAGCTAAAAAAGATATTTGGAAATTGCATATCCATGTTATCTGGTCCTGTGACAGTGTGGACTGTTTAGAATTAAGGAATAGGTTTTAACAGAGGTTTCCTAGGGTAGTTTTGGGGGTTAATGGTAAGATGTTATCTAGTGCTAGGATTTCGCAGTTCTGTTCCTTGTGCACGCTAGCTGCTCTAGGATTAATTCAACACAATTCCACACCATTTAACAGGTTTTGGACCTAATTCTAATTTTATAGGGAAATTTTACTCTATAGCTGTTTGATACTATACAGGGCACTGTTGATCACTGCTGCTCAGTGGCAGCTACACACAAACTTGCCTGATTTATAGCGGAGAGAGCAAAAACTTAAAAACTGACTCCTATGCCCTCTAGCTAATAAACAGCCACTCTTTGAGCCCCCTGGAGTGATTCACAATTCAGAAAGACCAGGTAAATGCCACAAGATGGATGATCCAAGAATTTCTTTATGTAAAAGCACAGCAAAAGCAGCTCTAAAGTGCAAATCAAACAACAAACAACTATGTCCTTGGCTAATTCACCCTTCTGCAGGTGATCTGCAGACAAACAGAACTAGAAAAGCCAACAAACACATAAGTGACTATATTTGCCACATAATTAAAAAAATGCTTTAAAATGCTCAAAAACAGTTATACTGTATATAGCAAGTACAGGTGCAGTTAATGAAGAAATATTCTTATGTTAGCTTGGATGGTTCTGGATGCAATTGTATCTCAAGTAAAGTTTAATAAATCTTTCTGTGCAAAACAAAAAATACAATACAATACCACAGTCCATTGACTTCAGTGAAAACAGTATTGTGAACCAACAAAGTACAGGCACAAAAGCGCACAAACACTCACTTGAAAAACACCAAGCAGAATCCAGAAGTAGAAGCTTCCAAATACCAAATGGAGTTGTACAGATAAAAAAAAACACTTTAATAAGTCACCAGTATAAAAATTATAGGTCATACAGACATAAAAATGTTATTGAGCTCTTACCAAATGATGGTTGCCCCTTCTGTCAGAAGTAAATCAAGCAGTAATGCTGCTGGCCGTAACACTGTTTTCATAAGCATGCTGACCACACAGAATCAAACTGTAAATGCCTGTGTTTGAAACTGAACAGGAACCCAAATCAAGTGTGTGAGTTCCAAAATTTAGTCAGTTATTGTTTCGGTCAATTAAATGCATTTCCAGCAAGTCAGTCAAATGGCTCATGTCCTCCCTTAATTTCATCAACTATGTGGAAACATCCGGAGGGTTAGTAACTTCCTGGTTCGATGCAGAAAGATGCTACATAACTTCCAAGTACCTTGATGAATAAACTGGGAGCCAACAAGGTAGAGGCACAAAACTGCACAAACATTCACTTGAAAAACACCAAGCAGAATGCGGAAGCAGGTGCCTCCAAATACCAAATGGAGTTGCACAGATAAAAAACGCTTTAATAAGTCACCAGTATAAAAAATTATAGGTTATACAGAAATAAAAAAATGTTGCTGAGCTCTTACAGAATGATGGTTGCCCCTGTGTCAGAAGTACTCCTGTTCACAGTAACACTATTTTGTGTCTCTGGGTCACATTATCAATTCTTTATATTAACCATTGGGCTATCCACTGCACCAAAAGTGTTTACAAAGTGTCTAACTCTAGTATTGACTACAGTTTGCACAATATCCACATTTTGTCTTATTTAGACGACTTATTTATTTGTGCAGAATCTTTCCCCAGGTATCAGGAGTCCGTAGCAAAGATAACATCTCTCTTGCAACATCTGGGATTTCAGATAAACATGCAAAAATCCTTCCTCACACCATCATACAGGATTGTGTTTCTACATTGCCTAAAAGACACAGTGTCTCAAAAGTATTCATTCTTCAAGAGAAGGTTTATTTGTATCTGGAAGTCTTGGTGAACTTTTCCTCACAGCACAAGCTATGCCCGAAGAACTTTTCATGATGTTAGGCCATATCTCATCTATGATTCTCATGACTCCCTTTGCCAGGTTGCGCACAGAAAAGATTCAGTGATACCTCAAAAATATGTGCACTGAATATTCTCATCCACTAAAGTTTCAAATTCCAGTCTTCGGCTTCATCCTGTCAGACGTTATTTGGTGGAGGGATCAAATGGCTCACAATCCAGGTCTTCCTTTTTCTCCACCCCACCCAAAAAAAATCTAAACTGACTGATTTCTTAGATTTTGCTTGGGAAACAGTTTCAGTGGGGTAAATGTGCAAGGATTGTGGGACACTTCAGGCAGATCAAAACACATCAATATAAAAGAAATTTTGGCAGTGATTTATCATTGCATTATCGCTTGGACCCAGGTCTATTGCAGATCATAACAGACAATACCACTGTAATGTGGTACATAAATGTACAGGGGAAACGGATCACATCCCTGCGCTGGCTTACAATGATAGCTTGGCAGTTAGCTCTACAGCAGTCCTTAACTCTTCAAGCTTCTTTATACCATCAGAGCAAAACATAGTAGCAGCCAAGCTAAGCAGATCCTTAGCAGACCCTCGCAAGTGGAAACTCACTGAAGTAGTCTTGTAGGAGCTCATCCAGATGGGGGAAACACCTCAAATAGATCTGTTTGCCTCCTTTGAAAACAGATAACCAAACAAGATTCCATTCCAGGACTCCCTGCATGCAGGCCTGGAATGTAGATACTCTTTCATTCCCTTGATCATGGATGTTCCTGTATGCATTTCCACCCTTTCCAATGATTTCCACAGTAATTCTGGAGACTCAGAAAGACTCTCCAAAAGTCATTGTGGTGATTCCCTTTTGGCTGAGGAAAAATTGCTTCTCCATTCTTACAACAAACTTCTTCACAGTGTGAATCTACTCATATAGGAAAAGGAAAGACATCTACAACAACTGGAAAGGCCACAGAAATACCTCACAAAGATGATTACCGGCCTCAAACCGATGCCCTAAGCAGACCGTCTCAAAAATGTCCAGCTTTACTCCATCACATATCACCTACTCAGAGGCAATCTGTGCCTAACATACAAAGGTATGTCAAACCCAGAGTTGTTGGAAATGCTCCACTTAAAGAAATCCCAATCCCACTGAGCTACGCACTCTAGGGACCTAAACCTTGTCACCCAATAAATAAAACATGCTGGAGGGATAGATTCCTGTCCCAGAGACTTCTCATATTCTGGAACAAACTACCTATCTATATCAAACAAAGCTCCTCATTAGCACTCTTCAGGAAAAATCTTGATGACTGGATGGGAGAATTCACCCCGGGGATAACTTCTGTGGCTCTGCTCGACTGGGGCACAGGAAAATAATTTTCTTGGGTGGCGAAAGCCAGGATACCATTTGGCTAGGTTTATATAGGCCCTAGGGCTAATAGCCTAGTACCTACCTATGAACCTATAGGTTCATAGGTAAGTACTAGGCTATCTGCCTGAGGGCATCTATAAGCCTAGCCAGAATGTGTTGGCTTTCGCCGCCCCCTTAGATTAGTTCCCTGTGCCTCGGTCCAGCAGAAATATGAACCTATGAAAGTTTGATGTAGCCCACTGTCAAACAAATTCAACTGACTGCCTAGATGATTCTCAATTTTGATGCATTTTAGGCATGTTTTTAACATGGACTTGAGGTAGATACCAAAAGAGGCAAGAATGCCTGCTGCTTGAAAAACTGTATATTGGCAAGTGAAAGAGATTTTCTACTTGGTGTCTAGCCAATAACCAGGAATCCATCAAAGATTTTCTACCACTGGTGCTTAAATATTTGTGTAGGTTACTATACTCTGACCTATCTTATGCCTCTATAAAGGTACATCTTGCGATCATTTCTGCATGTCTTCCCATGGATCTTCCTTTTTCTTCTCTGTTTATTGTCAAACATTTTTAAAAAGAATTTTATACCGCTCAATGACAGAGTCTTCTTCCTTAGGATCTCATCTTTGTGTTAGAAAAGCTATGTCAACCTTCAAAACCTGTCTGTCAAGTCTGACTTATGATTTATCACTTGGAAAACTGCCTTTCTTTTTGTTCTGACATCAGCAAGAAGAGTGTCTGAGTTGCAAGCTCTCATGGTGGGAGAACCCTATCTGATTTTCCACAGACTGAGATGAGGACAAGCAGAAGTTTTGTTTTTAATTTTGTTTACTTTTCAAATTGCTACCACTTTCAAAATTCAGTTTTGTATGTATCTTTACTGTTACTTCTTTTTATATTTTATATTGGAATTTTATATTTGTATTTTTTGCATATGTCTTTGGAGCTTTTCTCCCCGGGCCTCTACTGAAAATGGACATGTATCCAGCTAGACTAGCCCAGTCAACAAATGTAAAATAAAATAAATAAATAAAAATAAAATAAAAGTTTGCAGTACTGGTTAGAGATTGCCTTCCCTACCAGGACTGATGTCAGAGTATAGGCAAAGAGAAAGGGATAAGGGAGTCTTAACTGGTAGAATTTTTAGCTGAATCTAGAACGGAGGTTGCTGTTAAAAAGGGGTAATTAGTAGGGTATATGCAATGGGTGGCCACGGTGGTGCAGCAGTTAGCATTGCAGCCTCACAGCAAGAGGTTCTCTGGTTTGATCCTTGGCTGGGGTGCCTTCTGTGCGGAGTCTGCATGTCCTCCCTGTGGTTGGGCGGGTTTCCTCTGGGTGCTCTGGTTTCATCCCAAAGACATGCTATAGGTGGATTGGACAGACTAAATTGGCCCTATGTGTGTGCCTTCTGTGGAAGGTTGGGTGCCGGGCTGGCAACTTGACACTGTAAAACTCCACTGCCAATCATGAGTAGATGGTGATCTGCTGTGGTGACCCCTAACTGGGAAAAAAGCCGGAAGAAGTAGGGTATATGCAATGTTACATTATAACTATAATAGTCAATTCAACAAGTTTAGAAAAGATTGAGAAAACAGAGACTGAAAACAGTATACAATAAAGTCCAGAAAGTTTAAAACTTTTGCTTGGAAGTGTTTGCATAGGTATTTTTATACTTCAAGCAGACTTCCAGACTTCAAAGAATGTTTCCTCAGATAGCAAGTGTTGGAGGTGTGACAGGGAAGAAAGAGGTAACTAAGAAAATGTTTTGGGAGTTAAACGAGTTGGCAGATTTAAAAAAAAAAATCCCTACAGAGTACTTTTTCAGAAATCTTAGAGGTGCAAATGGCTGTAACTGAAGAAATTACTCTTTTGTGCCAGGATACAGGATCTGAATTGTTGAGACATAAGTAAGGCCTTATTAAGTTTAATCCTACTGGCTGTCAAAAAACAATCGAAAATGGAAATCAGATTCTAAACATACTGTACATGAAAAACTGAATATTGTAAGAAATAAAATAACTGGAGGGAGAATCTTTAGAAAAAGGAGGGAGCAAATTGCTTAGAAATAAATGAGATTTGTAGGAACAAACATGAAGAATAATGTTCAGGATGAGGAGAAGTGAGGTTTTAAGGAAAGGAAAATTGAGCAATTTATGTAATGCTGGGCTAAATGATAATTAGTATAAAGTAAAAAACATATAAGTAATGTATAGGTTCATAGGTTAGTACTAGGCTAACCACCCTTGTGAGCCATTTTAAGCTTAGCCAAGTATCCCTTGTGAGTCTCAAACCTTGCACCTTGTGTTTGCAAGGCAAACACCTTAACCATTAAGCCACCCTCCCAAACCCTTAAAATATGTAAGTGAAAAAATTATAATATGGCTTGTTTTCTTTTCTATTAATGTATATGTACCAATATGTTAAGTGATAATTAAAAAAAAAAAAAAAGTCAACCCATGCCTAAACAGACATGGTGGAAAGGAGTGGTCTCTAGAAATACTCTAGAAGCAGTGACTTGCTCCTCCAGCCATACTTTTACAAAGTACTACAGAATGTTCCAGGTCCAGAGCTGGCTTTGCTAGGGTCATTCTCTAGGGGTTCATGGACCCTTATACTTCCTCCTCCTAAGTTAGTTAAGCTGCAGTAGTCTAGCCATGCTATTATAGCAGTAGGAATGCTGAACACAGTACAGTTGTGTAAGTTGTACTTACTTATAACATTACGTTTACATTCTTCACTGATACAGTAGCTGCACCATCCCACCGCCACCCCTTCTTTTATACAGTTCTTGTCAGATATATCATTGGTATGTGCTTTATATATATATATATATATATATATATATATATATATATATATATATATATATATATATATATATATATATGGTTCCCCTTCAGAAGGTTGAACGGCTGAAATCTCGAAATGCATATGGCCGAAGCCATATGCTTGAATTTCAGAAGCTTGACCTTCTGAAAGGGAAGTAAAAAAAAAAAAAAAAAAAACACAAAACAATGTTTCTGCGGGGGGCAAGCTCCCCTGCACCCCACGCCCCCCACTACTTATTTATTCATCTCCGAGATCGTACTACAGTGCAGAAAGAGAAATCTCCCATTCTGTGCTGTATGCCGATCCCCATTCAGAAGGTCGAGCTTCTGAAATTTCGAGCATATGGTCTTGACCATATGCATTTTGAGATTTCAGCCGTTTGACTTTCTGAAGGGGAACCATATATGTATATATATATATATATATATATATATATATATATATATATATATATATAAAAATATATATATATGCGCACATATACACATATACACACACACACACACACACACACACACACACACACACATATATATATATATATATATATATATATATATATATATATATATATGTATATAGTTTGTTCAGGATGAGATCCCTATTTTTTGCTGGGAAACAAGAAAGTCATGAAGATTTTCATTCATTCTGTTTTGTTTAAGGCTCACCCTATAAGTAACCAGCCTGATAGTGTGGGAGTGTGGGAGTGAATGAACGCTTTGGGAAGCTGATTATTTGCTGTATCCTGGGAAGGATACAACCCATGGGCTACTGGGCTACTGCAGCAATAAAGAATGTGAGCGTCTGCAGTTTTAGGCAAGTGTAAATTATACAACTGCACTTCTTCCTTAAGCATATCTTTAAAAGCAAATCTGTTTGGTATCAATATCATTTGCCACCATTTTGATTTGTTTGCATGATGCCTGTAATGCTGTTTCTTTCTCACATTTAAACTTTTCACAGAAATGCATGAAAGGTTATCTGACACAATGTGCTGTTGCCCGATCTTTTGCTCTCCCTTAACTCTAAGATGAAGCTCAAAAAGGTCCTCTCCAAGTTGAAAACCAAAAATAAATAAATAAGTAAATAAACAAAATCTTCAAGCTGTTCTTTCAAATCTCTAGCAGACTGCTTGCTACAAATGTAACAAGTGGCTTGCTACAACTGAATACCACACACAAAGTGCTGAATTCCTTCAGCATGACTGCAATGCAGTATCTGTTTCATTTCTGAATGCTGGTACTGTCGTCTGTCGATCATGCCCCCCCAACTCTTTCTTCCCAGGGCAGCTTCCCCCTTCATTCCACCCTAGTGCCTCTTACTCTTCACTCTGCTTCAAACCGGCATTACTACCATCTATGTGTTGTGCTTCCTTCTCACTAGCCTCCTCAAGTTAAGAAAACTACTTAACTTTCATTTCAACTTCTTTCTGTTTCACATTTACTTAATTCACGCTTAACATTTTACTGATGAAGGTGAGAGCAAGATGACGACTTCTGTTCATTGTGTTTAACTTTGTTCTCAGTCTCTGGCAGACTTTGCTTTAACAGGTCAGTATAGTAACCTAGGCCTTGGTCTGAGTATCATTTTGAGTTTTCATCCTGTATTTTTGTCACGTTCTTAAATTTTCTACTGCAGTTCTTTTATTTTGTCTCACTCATTTTGTAATGAGCATTCAATGTTTATTGAGAGTGTTTGTATTGTTAAGTGTGTTGAGCATACAGGCAGCTTATCTTTAAGTTCGGAACATTGTATGTTTTTCATTGGTTGGAGGTCACATCATTTTGATAATGCAGTTCAAAAGTACTATCTGAATGAGATTTTTAACATTCTTGTATCTAATCTGATGAATTCCTTTCTATGCATGGATAAAGGCACTAATAAATGTAAAAATTTGTCTTTTTTTTTTTATTTTATTTTTACTAGTTTACTAGTTTGATTTTCAAATGACCAGTTGTCTGCATCTATTATCATTATTAACATTCAGTCTCAGCTTTGGCAGACTGACATCTCTCTAATTCCTTCACAGCAGAGGTAAATCATGAATCCAACTCCACATTCAGCTAGGTTAGCTTAACCCTTTCAGGTCTGGATCCAAATGGTAGCTGAAATGCCTGTCTTCAGTTATGCAGTGCTTTGCCTTATCACAATATGCACACGTACATATTTCAAATATTTAAAATATACACACACACTATCAAGAATCTTAACATACCAAAGTCTATAAGGTCATAAAATAAACACAGTTTTATTATAAAGTCAAAGAAAAGTCAATGATGCAGACCTCATTCAGGGAAGTGCAACAAAAGAAATATCTTTGTGTAATGGCAAACAAAGGAAACAGTAGACAAAATAATTTTCTTTCAGAGTCTCATAAATGAAGGGAAAGATTTCTCACACAGAGTAAAATAATTCCCTTCTGGGCAGGAATTAATAACCTCAGCACACGAGTGCTTCCAAGTTGCTCTCTTCTGTCTGGATTCCTCCTTAAGATGCACAGGAATCTTCAGATATGCTCCACAACGATCTGTCTTACTGCAGCCTATTACTCAGAGCAAAAGATCGAGAGATAGAATCTCCCTCTACGAAAGGTCATCTTGACAATCAACTGGTAGGGCTATAGCCTTGTTCTTATGCAACACTTAAATGCATAATTGTTTCTAAGTGAACAATGGAGAAATCATCTCTGCATAATATACAACAATATATGGCTATTTAAAGCAACAGTTTTATTTACAGTCTTTATACACAATATATGTATCATTTTTAGCAATTATTCTGTTTATATTTTTATACAATATTTGCAAAATTTTAAAACACTAGTCTACTAATAGCCACCACACTATGCTCTGCATTATGGGGGAGATGAACTTTGTTCATAGGTGTGTACTAGGCTAATGGCCCCGGAGCCTTTACAAGCCTAGCCCATAGGATTACCCTGGCATTGTGCCACCCAACCTTAGTTCCCAGTGCCTTTGTTGAGTAAAGTCAATGGAGTGATCCCTGGGGTGAATTTTCTATTTTCCATCCACTCATCAAGATTTCTCTTGAAGAGGGCCAGTGAGGTGCTCTGCTTGACATGTATGGGAGGTCTATTCCATAGCATGGGCAGTCTCTGGGTTATGAACCTGTCCCTCCAGCATGTTCTGTTGATTGTGGTAATGAGGTCTGTGTTTCAACATGATTTTAAGAGGCTGCAAGGAAAGAGCCCACCTATATAGTTTGTATCTGTTCGGCCACTATCATGTGGCATGGTCTATGACCAGTGCAAATTCTTGGATGAGAAGGTAGTACATTAATGAAGATAGTAACCACTTGATTGCCACGCGTTCCCTATCAATAGTGAATATGTGTTTCTGTGCTACAAAATGTATGAGTCGGAAAACATATTGCATGCTCTTAACCATCAAAAGTCCATGACAACACTACCTCTAGGCCACGCTTTGATGTTGCATTATATAGTATAAAATGCCTGGTGAAATGTGGGGTGACTGTGACAGGCTCATAATGTAGCATTATCTTCAACTGGTTAAAAGCATTCTCTGTCTCTAGTGTCCACTTCATTTTAAGAGCCGCCTTCTCTTTTGAAAGATTTGAAGCACAAAAAAATCAACAGCCACGGGAGGTAAAGCCACAAGACTACGTTTTACTTCTTTCTTCTTTAACTGTTTCTTGTTGTGTTCTTGTGGCTTTACCACCCTTGGTAGGAGATTTTATTTTATGCTTGTTACCTTTTCCGTTTTTCTATTTGGACAAATATTTGGTTATTACTTTTAAGGGGTCTGTCATGAGGCAAGGTGTTGATACAAACTGGAGTACACAAACTGGAGTACACATTTTGCATTGTACCCAGCTAATCCCAAGAATGACCTAATTTGTTTTCTTTATTTTTATTTATTTACTTTTTATTTTATTTAAATTTTGTCAGCCAGGGTAGAACACTGATTACAAGTAATTAATTTCAGTCACAGTCCATGAAATAGAAAAAACTCAGAATTACATTTCAGTATGAGATAGCAATAATATAAAGACAATGTACATCAGTATTATCCAATTATTAGCAGCAGCTGATAATGTAGGGAGCATGTTCAGTTGTAATATACATTATCCATGATAAATTCAAGAAATTTAACAATTAGAAAGTGAGATATTTGTTTGCTTGCTGGATTTAGCTGTAGGTATTTATGAGTGGAAATGACAGATTAGGGGAAGCGGAGTGAAGAATGTGAAGCAGACTTGCATGTAATTAGAAGTCAGGTTTAGCGATACTTTATGCATCTAATTAGAAGAAATCACTTTAGCGATACTTTATATGAGTGAGAATGATGGATACGGCAAAATGCAGTGAACTATAGGAGAGAGAATCTGAGTGTAACTGGAAGGGGAAAGAGTGTTTAGCCGGCCTTAGGCATAGGCTAACTAGGCGGCCGCCTAGGGTGCCACTCTAGTAGGGGCACTTTTCCGGTATTTATTTGGTGTAGGTAGACTAGGATGGGGACACCGGGTAGTATGTTGTGGGGCGCCATGGAGCCCTTTTGCCTAGGGCATCAGTTAACCTAAGGCCGCTAGTTTAAAGCAGCATAGGTTAGGCAATATGATTGAGTGAAATGCAATGGCATTTTGCCACTATAAAGAGTTAGGACTTCAACTGAGTTCTGAATTCAAATAAGGTGGGATATCTTTTATTTGTGGTGGAATACTTTCTGAGAGTTTTGGCCCTAGTATGGTGAAGCAGTGACCTGTACAGGTTTGGCGGGGGGGGGGGGGGTGTTTGTAATGTGAGTGCAGTGTGGTTGTGTCTTCTGAAGTTGTCGCAGGAATATTGCCTAATTAGTTTAGCTGTTAAGGGAGAGACTGTCTGGATATTTAAAAGCTTGAATAGCTGGGATCCTAAGAGAAGATTTTAAGTATTTTTCCTCTGTTTATTTGCTAAGTTTTTCTGCATAGCCGCCTATTTTGAGCATTTTCTGGCTTGTTAAACTTGATTTCTGCAGTAGTAACTGTATTTAGAGCACAACCTAGAGCTGTTTACACTAATTTTTAAAATCGTTTTTTTCTCAAAACTTGCATTTTATCAGTCTTTGGCCTAGCACTCTTGTGTGGGGTCATTTACTGCACTGTTATAACTTGTTGATACTTGTGAACCTCTGCTATCTCTGAAAAAACAAAAAAGCAAAAAAAATCTTGCTTTTTTCCCACTTTTCTGAGATTTAAAAAAGTTCAGTTACAGGCTTGCTGTTCTTGAACTGTTTATAAGTTTCTGTGAGGCCATTTTTTGCTTGGGCTAAAGGGAAGTCTCTCTGTTGATCAGTGGCAGTGAAAAACATTGAGCAGCCTGCCTGCCCCTGTGGGAGTGGTTACTGACTTGAAACTGTAGTTTTATTGGCCATTTTGGGTCAATTCCAAAACTCCTTCATCTTCCTCTCTTAAAACCCTCTTTGCGTGGTTTTGCTTTTGTGCATAGCGCAACAGCGGCAGCACCACCTAATTGGGTTTAAACTATTCCTGGCTCCACAAAGTCTGCTCTTCACTTTTTCCCTTAGAACTGCTCTATCTCTCAATTTAAACACCATATTCTCATTCTAAGGCCCTTCACTGGTCCAATTAAGTAATCCTACAAGTTAGCACTATTAAACCATAAGCACTACTTACTCTTATACTCTCTACGATTACCCTGTCCTCTATTGGTCTGTCTTAAATTCAGTTTCCCTATATTACTCTAGCATGTCCAAAGGTCAGTCAATGGTTTCCTCTCCAGTCCAGCTGGTGAATCTGGGAATTTTGAGGCAATGTTACAACTGTCTCATGTACACGGACAACCCTCTCCTCCTCCAAACAGATTCAAATATATGTGAGAGATGCAACTATTTAGCCAAACTGGAGGCTGAGTTCTCTCATCTCAAAACTGGTGTAACCAGTCAGGAGGAGTAGGTAACCTCACACAACACAATTCCAGTATCACATAGTCCCACCACATCAGTGAACCAAACACATAAATACACAAAAACATACTCGGAGGCTCTAAATAAAAATCTACCTAAGCAACAGAGACCTCCAAAGCAGACATCCAAGCAAACGCTACCTCAAAACAAAACACACACAACACATAACCCACAAAGTCAGTGTGCCAAGCAGCCACAGTCCTTAAGGCTGAATAACACACCTGATACTCTTGTAATAGGTGACTCTATTGTCAGACACACTGACGTCCCGCTCACCAGGCTGAATAAAGAGAAGGTCACGGTGAGCTGCCTTTTGGGTGCTAGGATCCACCACATAACGCAAGTACTCAGGTCACTCCAAAGCAAATACAAATATGACTCAGTCATTGTACATGCTGGTGTGAATGACCTGAGATGTACCTCCCTGGACTACATGAAAAGAGACATAGAGGAGCTTTCTGATCATGTAGCCCAGGCTGGTATGACCCTGACCTTGAGCAGCATCTTACCCTCACCTAGAATGATGCCACAGTACAAAGACAAAATGATCGATTTTAACAATTGGCTAAAATTTTGGTGTCATTCAAAGGGGATCCAGTGTCTGTCAGCCTGGGATGACATGCTCGACAAGCCACGTTGCTTCGCTAGGGACGGCTTGCACCTGTCACCACTGGGCTTTCGGATATTGGCAAAGGCTCTTGCCACCCACATAGTGCCATTTTAGGCAAGGCTCAAAAGTCAAACCCACCCCCATAGACAGCACAAGGAACAAGAAACTAAGGGTAATGCTGCTAAACGCCAGAAGTCTTAACCTCAAGATGCACGCACTCGAAGCTCTCCTCAGTATGGAGAACATCGATATCTGTGCAGTGACAGAAACCTGGTTCAAGGCTCCAGAGAGCACCCCAGCACTACCAGGCTATACCTCATATCATGCTTTTTGGCCCCAAAACCCAGACCGAACCACAAAAGGAGGGGGAGTTTCCATATTTATCAAGATATCCACACCTCCAGGTTAGTGGCATTGCACGAAGTATCGGAGACCATCCATGTGCAACTAACAGTGGACAAGACTGCTTTTCAGTTTATAGCATCCTACAGACCACCCTCTCAAAGTCAGGAATCTCACTCGGCTTTCCTGAAAACATTGGAGAACATGAAGATCTCTCCGAACACCATTATATTGGGTGACTTCAACTACCCAAACATTGACTGGGAGCACTACTCAAGCCCCAGCACCTTAGCCCAAAGGTTCCTGGAAATTATAAACTCAAATGCTATGGAACAACTAGTCACCACTCCCACAAGAGGGGATAACATACTAGACCTGATCATTACCAACATGGGGACTCTATACTCCACACCAGAAGTATATCCCTCATTGGTAAGATCAGACCATAAATTAATTTCACTGGATGTCCACATCCCGACCCCACCCCCAGCCCAGAAAACCACAGTGAAAAACTTCTCAAAAGCGAACTTCTCACTTCTCAAAACCGAAGTGGAATCCTTCAAGTCCCCAGGTCAGTGGAAGCTAGGCCCAAACTGCAGAATCCTATATAAACGCATTCTACGGACATCTCCAGGAATGCATGGATCATGCTATCCCAAACAAAACCAAGGCCCAATCATCCAAAGGCAGGCATCCAGTCTGGTGGACCCCTGCCATAAATAAACTGTACAACAGAAGGAGGAAGCTACTACATGATAGAGCAAAATCCCTAATAGGGAAGGCATCTGTGATCAGTACTAGCAAAAAATTACAATCCCTCATAAAATCCTCCAAGGCCAGCTTTGAGAGAAAAATTGCACAGGACACCAAAGACAATCATAAGGCTTTTTTCAGTTATGTTAGAAACCTGGGATGCAACTCCCAGACTTGTTCTGAGTTGATTCTAAACAACAAAAAATACACTGAACCCACAGATATCGCCAATATCCTGGCAGACAGGTTCAGTGCAAACTTCTCCACCCCCTCCCCCCCCCAAAGAGCAAGTATCTATCCTGGCAGAGGGCTGCCTCCCAAACATCTCTGATGCTCAAGTGAAGGCTGCCCTCTCCAAAGCAAAAACACTGCTTCCATGGGACCAGATGGCATCCCAGGTTGCGTCCTACATGAACTCCAAGAGGAACTAATCCCTCAAATAAAACAGCTATACAATCTCAGCCTCACTACAGGATATGTGCCCACAGAATGGCGTACAGCAACAGTGGTCCCACTCCACAAAGGTGGAGCTTCTACAGACCCTGGAAACTATCGCCCCATAAGCCTGACTAGCTTAGTCTGCAAGGCTATGGAGAGGATCATCATGGAGCTCATAAACAAAGACATTGGGGACCTACAGACACTAGATCCTACCCAGTTCGGCTTTGTCAAGGGCAGACAAGGGCAGATCCTGCCTTTTGAACCTGGTTGACTTCTTTGAAACAGTCACCAAAGCCATAGATGAAGGGAAGGTAGTCCACACAGCCTATCTGGACCTTGCAAAGGCATTTGACACAATACCCCACTCGGGCATCATAGATAAGCTATCCAGCTTAAATATAAACCCCTATGTCACAAGATGGGTCGCAAACTGGCTCAAAGACAGAACCCACAGAATGAGAGTTGCTGGAGCCATGTCAGACTCGAAACCGGTCACAAGTGGCATCCCACAGGGTTCTGTCCTGGGACCACTCTTGTTCGGTATATACTTTTCTGAGGTACAGGCAAACGTGGGAGGACTATGGCTCACCAAGTTCGCAGACGACTGCAAACTGGGCGCCATAATGAACTCTCCAGCTGACACAAACATCCTTCATAAAGGTCTCACAGAGACAGATAACTGGTGCCAGCGCCATGGTTTAAAGCTAAAAGCCAAAAATGTATAGTCATACCCGTTGGCAAAACAATGTGCCCACAAATTACCACATAGGCGGAAACCCATTAAGTACAGAGAAAGTTATTAGGGACCTGGGGACCCAAGTTGATAGCAATCTCTCCTTTGAAAACCACATTGCCAAAGTGGTTAGAAAGACCTTCTACATAGCCCACCTCATCACGAAGGGTTTCACATCTAGATCAAGAGAGGTAATCGTGCCCCTTTATTCATCCCTCATCAGGCCCATCATAGAATACAATGCCCCTTTGGGATGTACCTTACCCAACACCTGCAGCAATTAGAAAGACCCCAAAAGTATCTCACCAAGAGGATCAAGGGTCTCAAACAGATGCCATATGCTGCTCGGTTAAAAAAACTCCAGCTCTACTCAGTTGCATACTGCCTACTTCGAGGCGATCTATGCCTGACATACAAAGCTATGTCAAATCCAGAATTAATGGACATGCTCCACCTCAGTAAATCTAAATCCCTTAGAGCCACACGCTCAAGGGACTTGAACCTCAGCACAGAAATAAATAGAACTTGTTGGAGGGACAGGTTCATAACCCAGAGGCTCCCTTCGCTCTGGAATAGAATTCCAGTTCATGTGAGGCAGAGCACCTCACTGAATCTCTTCAAGAAGAATCTCGATAGGTGGATGGGGGATCGTAGGTTTGTCCCAGGGATTACTCCAGTGTCACTATTAGACAGAGGCACAGTAAACTAAACCTTAAAAAGGGCACAGTATACTCAAATCAAGGGGTGGCGTAAGCCATACAGAATCGGGGTAGGCTTATAATTGCCCCAGGGCAGATAGCCTAGTATGAACATATGAACCTATGAACCTATAAGATCTACACTTTGTTGAATTTGGAGCTAATTTGCTTTTTCAGCATTTTGCATTCGTGTTCCTGTTTAGTGAAAAGATTCATCATCTTCTTTCGGCTGTTCCCATTAGGGGTCACCACAGCAGATCACCTGTTTCCATTTCTTCCTGTCCTCTGCATCTTGCTCTGTCACACCAACCACCTGCATGTCCTCTCTCACCACATCCATAAACCTTATCTTAGGCCTTCCTCTTTTCCTGTTACCTGGTACCTTCATCCTTAGCATCTTTTTCCCAATATACTCAGCATCCCTCCTCAGCACATGTCCAACCCAACGTAATCTTGCCTCTCTGGCTTTGTCTCCAAACCTTCCAACCTGGGCTGACCCTCCAATATACTTATTCCTAATCCTGTCCAGCCTCGTCACACCCAGTGCAAATCTTAACATCTTTAACTCTGCCACATCCAGCTCAAACTCCTGCCTTTTTGTCAATGCCACTGTCTCCAACCCATATAACATAGCTAGTCTCACTACCCTCTTGTAGACCTTCCCTTTCACTCTTACAGGTACTCGTCTGTCACAAATCACTCCTGACACTCTTCTCCACCCACTCCATCCTGCCTGTACTCTCTTCTTCACCTCTCTTCCACACTCACCGTTACTCTGAGCTATTGACCCCAAGTATTTAAACTCATCCACCTTCGCCACCTCTACTCCTTGCATCCTCACCATTCCTCTATCCTTCCTCTCATTCACACACATATATTCTGTCTTAGCCCTGCTGACCTTCATTCCTCTTCTCTCTAGAGCATATCTCCACCTCTCCAGGGTCTTCTCCACCTGTTCCCTACTCTCACTACAATGTGTGTGTGTGTGTGTGTGTGTGTGTGTGTGTGTGTGTGTGTGTGTGTGTGTGTGTGTGTGTGTGTGTGTGTGTGTGTGTGTGTGTGTGTGTGTCTGTGTCTGTGTGTCTATGTGTCTGTGTGTGTGTGTGTGTGTGTGTGTGTGTGTGTGTGTGTGTGTGTGTGTGTGTGTGTGTGTGTGTGTGTGTGTGTGTGGGGCTTCTTTTTTTATGCTGCAGCTACTTGAAGGGAGGCCATATTCCAGCTGGGAAAGAATGCCTTTTTCAGTGGCTGTTCTGGTGGTGGTGGGGGGTCCCAAATGGAAAAATTCTGTTGGCCCAAAATACAAGGTAATTAAACTTTTTTTTTCTTTTATTGTCCAGGTGAAGGGAGAAGTTTAAGGAGGGGATCAAGCCAAATGCCAAGGTATTTAAATGAAGTAGTATTTTTTTATCAGTATGTTGTTTTGGTCATAGATATGTAAAGACATTGGTGTTTTGTAAGCTTTAGTTTAATGCCAAAATCACTGTCTTGTTTTTGCTGGAATTGAGTCGAGGATTTTGTTGGTGATCCAATTGACTAGTGCTAAGAAATCTGTTGGGAGTTCTTTCTGAAGTTTGATCACACAGTTGTTTGCCCAAAATAGAAGCATGTCATCTGCACAGAGTAGTACAGGGAGATGAGGTAGGTCAAAAGGAAGTTTTATTTATAAAGGCAGTAAATAGCAGGGGGTGGCAAGTGCAGAGCTCAGTAGAACTCCTTTTTAAAGGCTGATTGGGAAAAAGTAGTACAATGAAAAGTAGTGGCTGGAGACGTAGTTCTTAAACCAAGGCAAGATGTCAAGACTTATGCTGCTACCTTTAAGGAGATGAAAGAGAAAATGTTGTGATCATTGAGACTGAAGGCTTTAGTAAGGTTGATAAACATGGCACTAGTGAGATGGCCTTTGTCCATCACTAGAGGTATTTCACTGGTTAGGGTCCATAAGCCATGAGTGTGTCCTCTTCTGACCATTAAGCACATTATTATGGAAAAGGATGTTGTAGGCAGTTGTGTACTGGGAAAACTAAGTATTGACAGTTTCCTCAAGATGTTTGTCTAGTGTGGGGAGAACGGAGATTAATATGTATCAAGAGGTTTTGGTGAGGTTTAATTGCTTTGAGACTGGGTTAATAATGGATATTTTCCATATGTTTGACATTATACTTCGTGTAAGACAAAGAATGAATATTTTTGGCAGGGGAGTTATGAGTGAATTCCTGTATCAGTATTGAACCAGGGATACAGGCCATCTGAGTCTGGTGGTCTTGTCAGGTCTTATTTGTTGAAGACAAGGCTCTAAGTCTTTTGTTTTGATATATTTAATGTTGGTGCAGGGTTGGCATAATAGTTAAGGTGTTCACCTCATAGATACAAGGTACATAGTTTGATTCTGACTTTTGACTAGGCTTGTAATAGTCTGCAAACTGCTAGCCTAGTATTTACCTATGAAAGTTTGTAGAGAGGTTGGACTGTGATGTCAATGTGAGTGTTTGAGAGGGTTGGTAAATTGGAAAATTTTGTTTACTAATTGGGAATTTGAAAATTCTGAGAGGAACTGTTTAGGTAATGTAGCCAAGAATTTTATAAATGTTTTCATATTCTGGCTTTTGTATCTGTTCATGTACAGTTTGGAAATTCTCGGAGGACGTCAGGGGGAAATAATGTACATGTTGCAGTTAGTGGAGTGGTTTGTACATTCCTTCCTGAGAGTCAGTTCACTTATTTCCAGAACTGTTCAGGCAATATAGCTAAGGATTTTTTAAATGTTTTCACATGCTGGCTTTTGTGTCTATGTAGAGCTTGTTTTGTGATATTTCTAAGTTTGATATATTTTGACTGTAGTTAGGAGAGGATTGCCTTTCTATGTTTGCCAGGCACCATCTCTAACTTTAAATGGTGGAAATTAGAGTTCATGTGTTAGCCAGTTATTTATTTTTGGCTTGCATAGCCAAGAAATATCTGAGTGCATTGATGAGAGATTCTGTGGCAAGATTAGAATTATTCCGTTTTAGAATGGAAGACCAGCGTGTGATGGAAAGAGCTTCTTTGAGATTAATTTTGGAGTCTGTTTTAGGTTGGAATAAGACTGATTTAGGGGGAGTTTTCTTCTGGAAGTATTTTTGTGAATTGCATTGTGTTTTTTTTTATCCAGAAATTAGGAGAAGCTACTAAGTTTGTGTTGTACTGTAAAAGAAGCACATTAACTTGAGTCTATCCTCTCACAAAGACTCTGTACATTGGAGTAGTATATAACAGAGTCATGGTGCCAGGAATAAGCCACTTTCTCACAGATTCGAGTTTGTCTTTGTGTGCCCTAACAGTCCCCATACCAATGACATAACTTAAATATTTTTCTTCTGTCATACCTTACTTGCACTTGGAGGCATTGACAGTTAACATGGCTTAGGTTCATAGGTAAGTACTAGACTATTTGCCCTTGTGGACCAGTTTAAGCCTAGCCAGTTTCCCTTTTTGCCCTATCCCATTTGGTTAAAGATTGGCTTACCCATCCCACGGGTAATAATTATACATTACTCCTAATGAGAATGACTGGAATTATACCATAGACAATTTGAGGGGACCCATGCTTGTGATAAAGCATTTAGGAGCTGCCTCTGCCTATTTGCAGTACAGGAGGCAGTCCTGCTGCAAACTACTTGTTTCCCATCCTTAGATCTAAGTTGCACTTGAATATAGACAATCTCAAAGAGTCTAATACATCCATATCTTAGCTATATTGCCATCCCAACCCATGGCGTCAGGCCTCTACACCCCTGGATGGACATTAATTACACATTAACAGACACCCTGGGGGGGCATTATTGCACTAAGAGAATGGGTTTTCTGTAAAACTGTTATTTATTGCATTTGTTTGCCAGGAAGGTCCACTGGGCTTAGGTGAGTCCATTTTTGGTGGAGGCACGGGGATAAAAGCTCCACATACATTAACAATAAATACAAGAAGTAACACACAGTACAGAGTATATACAGTCACAATGCATGGAAATACTACGAGCACAACAGTACCAATTATTTACATACATAATACACATCTACATTGTGTAGTAATTATTAACAGTGCTGATGGAGTTTGTACAACTAGAGTATCAGTTTTGTGATTATTAACTGTTGGAGATTAGTCATGAGCAGCTGAAATTTAGCAAGACAGAGTGAGAGCTCATGCAGTTAGTTAAGGTAAATGAAAAACTGGAAAAGTTATACAAGCATTGAGATGGAATAAAGTATGGGGTTGTAGTGGAAGGAGTCAGGTTTTGGAGGGTATTATTTTGGTACATGTACAATGCCAGAGAGAAGAGAGATGCTGTCTGAGGGATTTCTTAAAGAAAGCAGTATAGCTGATGGTTCTGATTGACAGTGGGAGGCAATTCCATAGTTTTGAGACAGTAAAAGAGTACATTTGACCAGCTGAGAGATTTGTTTTTTCAACTTTCAACAGTTTGTTTTCAGATCTAAGAGGTCTGTTAGGATGATACATAGTCAGTAAGGAGGAGAGAAGGACAAATTGATGGTGTATATATAAATTTATGTGCAGTAGTTAATTGCTGATAAGTGAGGTAGTGTGGAAGTTTGAACCAGGTTAGTTGATGTAGAGATGAATGGTGGTGGGCTGAAAATGTTGCATTTGTTACAAATTTAGCAAACTTATTGTAGCATGAATCAAGTTTGGTTTTCAGGGAGGACTGGATATTGGTAAGGATGGGGGCACCATATAATAGAGATGGTAGCAAATAGGATGAGGCTAGAGCCTTTTTTTGCAGTGAAGTTAAGGAAATAGTTGCGTCCATAGAGGATACCTAGTTTTTGATGTATTTATTGGATGTTGCTGTGGATATGGAGGTCAAATGTTAGATTTTCATCAATGATGACACCTAGCAGTTTAGTAGTTGGACGACTTCTATGATAGTGTTGTTTTGGGAGTGGAGAGAGAATTCATTCTTGCTAAGAGGGGTAGTTGTTTGGGGATTAATATTAGGAGTTTAGTTTTATTGGTGTTTAGGATGAGATGGTTATTTGACATCCGATTTTTGGTTGACGTAAATGCATCTTGAGTAGGAAGTTGTAGCTCAGAAATTGATTTGGCAGTGCAGATGATTGTAGAATCATTTGCATATTGGATAACTGTGCTGTGGATAAGAGTGGTATGGAAGTTGTTAATAAATATGCTAAATAGGAGGGGACCCAATATGGATCCTTGGGGTACACCTGTAGTGTTGAGGAAAGGTGAGAAGGAATGTTGCCATATGGTGGATTGCTGCCTGCTGGTGTGATAGTTAGAGAACCAGTTTAAGGCTGGGGGTGAGATACCCACGTTGGAGAGTTTGGTGAGCAGAAGGGTATGGGAAACTGTATTGAAGGCCTTTGAGTGGTAAAGGAAGAGTGAGAAGACCTTGTAACTGGCATCACGAGCCCTATTTACTGTGTTCATAAAGGAAATGAGAGCTGTGCAAATACTATGACCTGGCCTGAAGCCATGCTGAGTGGGGAAAAGAATTTAGCTTTTAACCAGATAATTAAGGAGCTAAATGTGAATACATTTTTCTAATATTTTGGAGATGGGAGAGAGAGAAAGCAATGGGTCAAAAATTAGAGATGTCAGAGCTGTTGCTGCCTTTATGAAGTGGAAGAACAAATGCTTTTTTTCCCAGATGTCTGGTATAAGGGACTCCTGAACTGATGTGTTAAGAAGTATGCTGACAGGGTAGGCAATGGAGGTTGCAGATAGTTGTAAGAATTCTGTAGGTAAGTTGTCTGCTGTGTTAGTACAAGTTTGAGTTTATGAAGAAGGTTTTCTTATAGTGGAGGTTGGTATAGGTGGGAATGAGAAAGTAGGTAGAGAAGAAGTCGAGGAATGTGATGAAGGTAGTTCAGGTGGGTTGGGGATTATTGGGAAGGTGGTGATGAGCTTAGCAATGGTGTCAATAAAATAGGAATTAAAGAGTGAAGCTATCTCAGTGGGTGTTTTATCTGGATTTGGGCATGGATTATTATTTGAGCCTAGATGAAGTAGGGAATTGATTGCCCAACAAAATTTCTTTGGGTTTTGTTTGTGTTGGTCTTGAAGACTTTAGAAGTTTTCTTTTGTATTTTTAATTGCTAATCATGTTGCCTGATTGCATAGCTGTTTATACTGAATGAGGTCAGAAGGATTTTTATTTTTTTGCCAAACTCTCCAGGCTTTGTCCCTTGCAGTCATGATTTGCTTTGTGGGTTTGGTAAGCCAACTTGAATATTTAGCCTTTACTCTGTTCCACATGGAGCGAGGCTAAACTATTTAAGATCCTAAGAAATGCTGAATTGAAGAATTCAACAGCATCAATAAGAGGGAGATATTTTAATGCTGTCCAGTTGATATTTTGTAAGGTTTCATTAAATGTGTTAAGGGAGAAATTAGATAAATCTCTGGTTTGCTTAAATTGGTGTTTACTTAGTACTGAGGTGGTATTATGTATTATAAAGGCTGGTAAATGGTCACTCATATTATTTGGTAGTGTACCAGAGGAGGAGATTTTGTTAGGGTTAGAAACCAGGATCCAATCCAGGATTGACTCTCTATCATTTTTGTTGTTGGGTCTGGTTATATCAGTAATTAGCTGGGTATAACTGTATAGGTTAATGCTGGTAGAAGGGACCTCATTAGAGATATCAAGCCAGTTAATCTTGACATACCCTAAGATGATAGTTTTGTTTTTAATATTATTAGCTGTCCAGGCAAGAATATCTTTTAGTATAGGAATGTTATTGCCTGGGGGGATGTATATGACCATGATACAAAGGCTTTTACAGTTATTCAGTTTTAGGAAGGCTACTAGTATCTATGCTATGGAAAACTGTAGGACAGGTCTTATGTATTGAACATTTGGGTATATCAAGTTGATGCCACCGCCTTTTTTTCTGATGTCTGTCTGTTCTAATGCAGGTATAACTAGGGGGTAGGAATTCAGCATCTTTGATATATGGTTTTAGCCAAGTCTATGTAACAGCAGTGAAGTCGGGTTTATTTTGGCTTAACCAGGCATGAGGTGTGTAATTTTATTTCTTATGCTTTGAAGATTGATGGTAGTGGTGAAGTGTAGGGATTTTAAGGAGTTAGGGGGGTTGCAAGAGGCAGGGGAGGTCCAGGGTTTGGATGTATATCTCAGTACTGAATTAGGTTGCAGTAGGAAGGAAGAGTTACAGGTTGCACCTTCTTTTTAATTTTGTGGTGCCAGCCTAGGGCAAAGTTAGTGTAATGGTTGTTTTGAAGGGAGAGGATGTTTAGTTTGGTTTGTAAAATTAAGTCTGTAGCATATAGCCTAGAGCCTACTGCAGAGTAGCTGGGGAGAGACTGTGTGAGTGTGGATGTTGTAGAAGTAGGTTTATAAGGTATATAGGTTGTTTGATGTGATGATAGTTGTAGAAGAAGATAGAGGTATAGATAAACTGTAAAAAGAACAGTACTGAAGATGAGCTACATTGTAGAGAGGTGTGCTTATGTGGGTAAGAAAGATGTAGTTTGTAGTAATAATAATGTTATAGAGATTTATATAAGGAAATTAGGAATTATAGTGTTATAGGGAAGTGTAGGTAGTATCAGCAGAGTATTTAAGTAGAGTGAGAGTGGTTGGATAGTGGATATGGGATCTATGGGAGGTGGGAGGAAGTAATATAGGAGCAGGTTAGAAAAAGATGTATAGCAGTTAGGAATAGGAGGACTGGAAGATAGAAAGGAGGAGTATCTGAGAGGAATAAAGATAAGGGGTGATGTAGATGGGTCAAAAGTTGGTGGGAGGAGGAGGAAGGTAGGAGAATGAGATAGGAGGAGGAAGTTGGGTAGGAGGAGTGTGGCTAGGTATAAAGATAATTGAAATGGGGGTGGATGGGAATGGGGGTAGGGTAGGGGAGCAGAGTGAGCCCAAGCACAGTGATGGTGAACAGGACAGATTGGAGCAGGAATAGAAATACTCCAAAACCAAAAAAAAATAAAACATCAGTGAAAGCAACAGGTAAATGGAGGGGGGTGTGACTGGGCTATCACAATACTAAGTTCAGTGATGTGCTTGCAGCCTTATTTACAAAATGCTACCAGAAAAGCAATATGCACATACAATTATGTTCCTGGAGGTTAGCTTTGCTCCATGTTTGTCCTGGTTGTAGAGGCATGGGCTGGACTGGTTGTGATGCAGTTGAGGTCTATCCTCAACAAATAAAATAACCAGGCCTGGATAACAGCAGGCCTCTATCCAGACTATGCTACCCGACTAGAACACAGAAACCTCACAAAAATGCACAGAAAAGCACAGATAGAGCAGCTAAGATACCGATACTGTCTCACAGAATTTTAACCCCTTATACAGTAGTATAAAAGAAAACTTAAGAGCCTCGGGGGAATCAGATAACACAAAAATCTGTGCTCACACCTTGGATAGGCTGGCTTCCAAAGAAGTCAGCTGAACAGGATCTAGACAGTGACCAGGAATATCAAGCAGATAAATAACAGCACTACAGTTTTGTTAGCAATCAGTAACACAGAAAACAAAATGAAGACAACAAGAAAAGCAATCTCAAGCAAATTAATAAATGCAGCAGTTTTAAGTAAAACAAAATGCAGACACCAAGAAAAGCAATCTCAAGCAAATTAATAAATGCAGTAGTTTTGCTAACTAAAACAAAATTCAGACACCAAGAAAAGCAATCACAAGCAAATTAATAAATGTAGCACAATTTTGTTAACTATCACTGATAACAGATTAAGTGCCAAAAAATATACTTATAGGCTTTCTGTATCCAGCTGTCTATTGAATCAGTCACAGGTAGGCCACAAAGAGCAGTTAAGATACTGATACTGTCCCACAGAATTGTAACTCCTTATACAGTAGTATAAAGAAAAACTTGAGTTTTAGGCTTTCATTTTGTTTAGAAAATTAATTCTAACATAAAGCCTGTTATTTAAGAAACTTTTATAAGAACAATAATTAAAATCAGTTTTAAAGGCAAGGTAAGGAAGCCCTACTGTAGATGGGAAATTAACTCTGAAAATATTCAAAGAATCATGTCACTTTATAGATAAAACTATAACAAGACTATAACTGAACAAATATAAAGAAAGCACGTTCACATTAAAAATGAACATACTGTTCTATCTCCAGCACTAGAGAAAAATAATGCAGTATAATTTACTATAGAATATTACAGTATATTTTATTAAATATGTGGTACATATTTTTCATAAAATGCACCAAAATATCTGTTTTAGTCATAACTGGCAAAGTTAAAAGAATATGGTGCAGAAGTTATAAGTTAATAACTGCTGCAGAAGAAAATATGTTTTCTGTACACAACTCTCAATTGTATCTGTGGTAGTTTAATTAGTAACTACAACTATTAAAGAAATTTAAACTCATCTACTCTATAAAGGGTTTCTATACATGCACATGCAAAAAGTGACAAGTGCAAATCCGCTGAAAGCCTTTTAAAAGTAGATTACTGAGATATTCATTTTAGCACAAAGGTTCGTCCTTAAAAATGAACGCCTGTTAACATCTCCATGCTTACAGTTCTATGCTTCACAGACTGTCAGTTGGTTAATCTCTCTCTCTCTCTCTCTCTCTGTCTTGCGTGCACACACACACACACACACACACACACACACACACACACACACACACACACACATACACACACACACACACACACACACACACACACACACACACACACACACACACACACACACACACACAAATAAAATGATGTGTGTGTTTGTTTACACCTAAGCATATAACATCAAGTAGTTTTATTTTGGTAGTACCTTGTTTTTAACACATTATGCTAACAGGTAAAAAGTACCAAAAATATCAGTTACATTAAAACTCAGTGATAGCCTGACTCTACTAAACTTTCAAAGTACCGTGTAGGTGTTTTGATTAGAATGATGAGAAAAGCATGGCAGGTTTGCATAAGAGTAGTCCCCAGTATTTATTTGTTTAGGCTTGTTGCTTATTATCTCTGTTTAACACTTTAGTTCACTGCCTCATTTATGATAAACGTATCACATTCCAGTCAGGACTGCTGTGGCAGATCTCTCTATGGATATGTTATGTCATATTAGTAGCCATTCTGCATGCTGAACAGTAGGCAAACACACAAACCATAAAATAGCACACCACCTTCTGCAACTTCTGAAAGGGTAATCTTCAGTGCTTCACACTGACTTATGCCTTAGTTTATACTAATATGGCTTGACCAATCTCACTCTGTCTCTTGCTCTTGCACACACACACACAAAACACACACAGACACAGACACACACACACACACAC